>NC_133772.1:129614732-129616260 GCF_003597395.2 Chelonoidis abingdonii | reverse complement strand
AAACCTGTTCCTGAGTTCTATTTCTCCGTCGCTGGCCCGTCTTTTCCTCTGTCTGGTTCTCCTAGTCACATGCTTCCACCGTCCACTTTCCTCACCCAGCAGCCCCTCCTCAGAATTCTTTGGTCCTGCTTCCATCTGCTCGTCTGAGCTTATCCCCTGTGCCTCGTCATGTCTGTGCTCCATCATCTGTTCAAACCCCCTTCTAAACTAACCATAAAGGAAATGGATATAGCCAATAATATCCAAGGCAATATCAAAATCAGGATTTCAGGCCAGACTACATAAAACTAGCAGTTTGGGCATTAGTATTGAAGGCTGGGAGAGGTAGAAGACCCAGTACACTGTATTCTCTCAGTGAGCCACCAAGTGCTGGGAAGGTGATGTGATGTGGTGGATCTTCAACAGTTGTATAATGTAAACAGCATGGCTGGGATCCTGGGCCAGATCTTGACAGGTACTTAGGCACTGCTCTGCTTGGCATTGCAACACCATCCCCTCAACAGTCTGGTACCTAGCGGATTCCTCAGCTCTGGACTAGGTCCCCAGACTCCCTATACAAGGCATGGGGAGAGTTAGGGGCCTAAGGGAGGGATCCTTACAAGCTGACTTGCTGAGAAAGGAGCCACCTAAACTAGCCAGGAGTAAATGCCAAGGAGGAGGGTCAGAAGAGGAGAGGGGCTTAGGCGTCTAAGTGGCTAACAGACCAGAGATAGGTGTCCCCCCAGCCTCTGCCCACTCAGGATCCTCAGCTCAGGGGCACCGGAAGAGGGGAAGTCAGGGAGTCATGGCCCCCACACTTTAAAAATGAGAGGTCTATGCCCTCCAACTTTTTACTGTCCATAAGGGCGAGCAATGGAGAGGGATCAGAGAAAAGCGAGCAGGGGGGCAATGTCTCGGTGGGGGGAGAGGCAGTGCAAGGGTAAGCGGTTGGAGGAAGGGGCAGTGTGGAGGTAGGGCCTCAGTTTGGGTGCTGGTGGCCCCCTGACTTTTAGGGAACTTTGCTACTCCTGCCTCAGCTGCAAACCCTCTTCTGGAGGTAGGTGCCTAAGCCAGGACAGCCATTCAAGTGCACTGGCAGCTGACATCTCTCTCTCTCTCTCTCTCTCTCTGTCTCCTGCTCATGCTTGATACCTCTAGCACACCTGCTCTCTGTGCCACAGGCTGTCTTTTGTGCAGGTGCTGTGCAAGCCCCACACTTACCAGTGGCCTGCATCTGCCTCTTCTGCTGTGGGATCTGTCATAAATAGATAGCTAAGGGTTAATGTTTCTTTCACCTGTAAAGGGTTAACAAAGGGAACCAAACACCTGACAAGAGGACCAATCAGGAAACTGGATTTTTCAAAGCTTAAGGGAGGGAATTTGTGGGTGTTTCTTTGTCTTGGGTCTTTGTCTCTTCTGTTCCTCTCACAGCTATGAGAGGATCTATCTCCAGCCTTTCTAAATCTTCTGTTTCCCAGTTGTAAGTACAAAGGTAGCAAAACAATAGGCTTTTATATGTTTTGTTTTGTATTTACATGTGTGTAGTTGC
>NC_133772.1:129609489-129613393 GCF_003597395.2 Chelonoidis abingdonii | reverse complement strand
ACGTGGCACGTCTTGAGAAACAGTTGCGTGGGTACCGTGACCCGCAGTTATTTAGAATGAAAGAAGGGGGGATGTAGGAATGACCCCGGGCCCACAGGCCTGGGTGCCCCTTTAATTGGGGCATTTTGTTCTTGCTTGCAAGCTGGGCACACCCGCTTTGCTTATCTCAGGAACTTGGCCTTCCTCCATCCTCCCCCCTTGCTTTCACACAGGCGGCCTCGTCTGCACCTGGCAGTGTTTTGTAGCTTCCCTCTTCTGCAGTTTCTCACACTGACTACTGTGTTTGCAGCTGGGGATGTTTTGTAGTTTGCTATGCTTTTGAGCTCGTGATGGAAGATTTTTGTAGGAAATTTTGAATTGTGCTGTGCATTTGCGCATGTGTAATCTTAGATAATAAAAGAGGCAGGTGAACTCAGAAAAGCAGCTTTTGCCTCCTCGGACTTCTACAACTTGGTGTCAAGTCTTTCCTTCAGGCGGGAAAATCTGGGAGGAAGTAAAGAGCAGGAAGGGAAATGGGCTATTTCCCTTTGTTGTGAGACTCAGGGCATCTGAGTCTTGGGGGTTCCCCAGGGAAGGTTTTGGGGAGACCAGAGTGAGACAAGCACTGATTCCTGTCTGGTGGCAGCGATATCAGATCTAAGCTGGTAATTAAGCTTAGGGGGTTCATGCTAGCTTCTCAGTTTATGAAGCAGGAAGTTATGACAGGATCTGAGCAGGATCAGGTCTTAGATGTGCTCAGAGCATGCCTACAGGATTGGGCCTGCAGGTAAGATGGACGCCCTTTGGCTTAGTTTCAGAGTCCTGCTTTGCAGCCTCTGGGCAGGGCCGGCTCCAGCTTTTTTGCCACCCCAAGTGGCGAAGAAAGGAAATAAAAAAGAAAACCCGACCGAGCTGCCACCAAAGGACCTGCCGCTGAAGACTGAAGTGGAGGGATTGAGTTGCCGCCAAAGTGCCGCTGAAGAGGAAGCAAGGAACTGAAGGACCCGCCGCAGCATTGCCGTTGGAGATCCGAATGTGCCGCCCCAATAACGGACGGAATGCCGCCCCTTTCTATTGGCCGCCCCAGGCACCTGCTTGAGCCGGCCCTGCCTCTGGGGCTTCGCTGTGAGCCAGGGCAGCAAGCTGCTCATCAGATGGTGTGCTGAATCAGGGCTTTGGTGGCTTTGTGAATGTCGACTGGTGGAAACATAAGCACTACGCTAGCAGAGTGGCAGTTTTGGAAATGTGAGTCGCACCTATATGGTGGACTCAGGCACCTAAATACCTCTGAGGATCTGGGCCATAGGAGCCTATGTCCCACTGACTTTCAATTAGACTTAGGATCCTAAGTTACTTAAGCCATCCAATGCTGAGCGGAGCGCTGCCAACATACCTTTAAAAATCTAGGCCTTAGAACTCAGTGCTTTAGCTAATCAGTCCTTATAAACTGCACATTCATTCTGTGACAGCGACGTCCTGTTGCCATAGACCTCTTTTAAAGGGCCCTTTGGAAAAAATGCCTAACTGGAAACTGACACACATTGCAACACAAAGCACAACACACTCCAGAAATGAAAGAAAAGCAGCTTGGTTCACTTTTCTGATAGATGTCAGTGACCATGTCTGCTGCTTTCTGAAAGGGCTCGGCCCCCTCCACGCTCCCCTTTTAATTCCACACCACCCTTAGGCTGCTGCTGTCTCATTGTTTGCCTCAGTGGGCTGTACTGATGCAAAGATTAAAGGTGCATGGCTCCTCCTCCACACACAGGCTCTGTATCACCAAAATCAAAAAGGAGAATACTAATGCCAGTGTTATTAAAGATAATGAGCAGCTGATTAGCACTTGAGACACAACAGAAAACATTTAATTTAAATTGCCTTTCTTGTCGAGTTAATTAAAATAAAACACAAAGCTTCTCAGCTTTATGATGATGACTGCTTGGTTCAAAGCAATTCAACTAAAGAGGATCGCAATTCATATTTGTGTTGACTTCCACCTTACATTAACATAATAAAAGAGACTAATAATACCTTTCAAATGATTCCCAGTGATTCAGCTGCAGTTTAGAATGTCTATTACAATGGCGCTGCTGGTACGTTTGGGTTAGGTGTAATGTAACATACCCCATACATTCTTCTGGAGAAGAGCCTGTACTTAAATGAGGAAAATACAGATGTGCTCAGAGCTTTGAATATGAGTGAATAAATAACTGCCCTAGCAGGCTTCACTTTGTATTGTAATACCTGTCAGTTGCTTAATGAAACTTCTGGTGCCTCGTTCAGGCTGCCTCTACGAACGAACAATTCAGCTGGATCGGTTTAGGAAAATGTTTTGATGCAGTATCGATGGGTCCTACAGTTTGGAGTCATCTTTTAGTCCAACAGCATCCAGTGAAATCAATGCAGCCACAACAGTGTGAGTAGGTAAATCTTAATATTTAAAAATAATCATTTTTCTTATGTATACACTGTATTGTTTCTCTGATGGCAAAATACCATACATATCACTGACCTCTATTGGAACATACTGAAAATGCTAATGGATTTATTTCCTTAACCAGGGGGAACTACAGAAATTGAGCCTTTAGCATGTTGGTGTAGGCTTCTAAATTGTGGAGCGCACATAGGGTAACCAGATGTCCCGATTTTATAGGGACAGTCCTGATTTTTGGGTCTTTTTCTTATATAGGCTCCTATTACCCCCTACTCCCGTCCCGATTTTTCACATTTGCTGTCTGGTCACCCTAAGCACATGGTCCTGAGTCAGGGGGCTCTCCCTGTATTGTGAGTGTGATAACTAAGTACGTGGTTATAGACTGATTTTATAAGGTATGTCAAGGTTCCTTCCCCACTCTGAACTTTAGGATACAAATGTGGGGACCTGCATGGACACTTCTAAGATTAATTACTAGCTTAGATCTGGTAACTCTGCCACCATCCAGCAATTTCAGTGTCTGGAGAACTTTCTGTTCCCCCAAAACTTTCCCCTCCCTGGGCAGCCTTGAGAGGCTTCACCAATTCCCTGGTGAACACAGATCCAAACCCCTTGGATCTTAAAACAACGAGAAATTAGCCATCCCCCTCCTTTCCCCCACCAATCCCTGGTGAGTCCAGATCCAATCCCCTTGGATCTTAAAACAAGGAGAATTTAACCATCCCCCCTCCTTTCCCCCATCAATCCCTGGTGAGTCCAGATCCAATCCCCTTGGATCTTAAAACAAGGAAAAATCAATCAGGTGCAAACATGATGAGTAGTAGAATCTTAATATAAAAATAAATCATATTTCTACGTAAATACACTGATTGTTCTCTGAGGCAAAATAGCCATACAATCACCTGACCTCTATTTGGAACACTACGGAAATGCAGTAGTGGATTTATTTCCTAACCAGGGGAACACAGAAATTGAAGCCTTAGCATTTTGGTGGAGGCTTCTAAATTGTTGGAGGCGCACATAGGGTAAATTCAGATTCCCGATTTTTATAAGGGACAAGTCCTGATTTTTGGGTCTTTTTCCTTTTATAAGGCTCTAATACCCCCTACTCACCGTCCCGGATTTTCACATTGCTGTCTGGTCACCCTATAGCACATGTCCCGCAGTCAGCGGGCTCTCCCTGTATTGTGAGTGTGAAAACAAGTACTGTGTTCAGAACTGATGTATAAGGTAGCTCCAAGGTTCTTCCCACACTGCTGAACTTTTAAGGATACAAGTGGGACTCATGGACACTTCTAAGATTAATTACTACTTAAGATCTGGTAACTCTGCCCACACATCCCACAATTTCAGTGTCTGGAGAACTTCTGTCCCCAAACTTTCCCCTCCCTGGCAACCTGAAGCTTCACCAATTCCCTGGTGAACAACAGTCCAAACCCCTTGGAAATCTTAACAACGAGAAATTAGCCACCCTCTCTTCCCCCACCAACC
>NC_133772.1:129577710-129607623 GCF_003597395.2 Chelonoidis abingdonii | reverse complement strand
CTGGTGAGTCCAGATCCAATCCCCTTGGATCTTAAAACAAGGAAAAATCAAGCAGGTTCTTAAAAAGAAAGCTTTTAATTAAAGAAGAAAGGTGAAAATCATTTCTGTAAAATCAGGATGGAAAATACTTTACAGGGTAATCAAATTCGTATAGCCCAGAGGAACCCCCTCTAGCCTTAGGTTCAAAGTTACAGCAAACAGAGGTAAAATCATCTCAGCAAGAAAGGACATTTACAGGTTGAGAAAACAAAAATAAAACTAATCCTCCTTGCCTGGCTGTTACTTACAATTTTGAAACATGAGAGACTGGTTTAGAAAGATTTGGAGAGCCTGGATGGACGTCTGGTCCCTCTTAGTCCCAAGAGTGAACAACCCCCAAAACAAAAGAGCACAGAGACTTCCCTCCACCAAGATTTGAAAGTATCTTGTCCCCTTATTGGTCTCTGGTCAGGTATCAGCCAGGTTTACTGAGCTTCTTAACCCTTTACAGGTAAAAGAGGCATTAACCCTTAACTATCTGTTTATGACAGGGTATCACAAGAGGAGGAGGTAAATCAGATGGCTCTTGCTAGACTACCAAACGCATCAATTTACCCGCTTTACTGAAAGGTACTTTACTAATACCTACAAGTACATCCATCTTTAACCTACACCCTCTCTCTCACCTATATATTAATCACAGTAATTGCAATACCGGGGTTCAATGAAGGATACATTTGCATTTCTTACACCATTGCAAATTACTGAATAGTCTTTAGGATGTTTTAAACTCCAAATAAAAATTAAGCTGTGACTGTACAGTATTGGGTGAAGAATAAAGTGCTGTAAATAATGGATTTAGTATTTACTCGCTCAATGTTAATTGTAGTGGAAATGGCATACATTTCTGTAGAAATCTGTACGTACCGAGTGCTCTAAGACCCCAGGATGGCAGGTCCTACACAAGTGCAAAATTGTGTATTATATTATTATGCATCCAGGTATTAAATATGAATAGAGTTTAATCTGGGCATCCCATTGCAACTTGCTTATATAGTGTACTGGACCATGCTCTGTGAAAACCTTAGTCAGCTAGACAAGAGCTTTCACCACCTGTAGTATAATGCTGTGCCCCTGTTTAGGATTTATGTAACTACCAGGACTGCATAAGAAGTTACCAGATTAGGCCCAGGATCAGGGAAAAAAGATGGTCTTGTGCATAAATAGAACCATAGGACTGGAAGGGACCTTGAGAGGTCATCTAGTTGAATCTCCTGCACTCATGGCAGGACTAAGTATCATCTAGACCATAGCTGACAGGTGTTTGTCTAACATGCTCGTAAAAATCTCCAATGATGGAGATTCCACAACCTCCATAGGCAATTTATTCAGTATTTAACTACCCTGAGTTAGGAAGTTTTTCCTAATGTCCAACCAAAACCTCCATTGCTGCACTTTAAGCCCATTGCTTCTTGTCCTATCCTCAGAGGTTAAGAAAAGCAATTTTTCTCCTCCCTCCTTGTAACAACCTTTTAGATACTAGAAAACTGTTGTTATGTCCCCTCTCAGTCTCCTCTTTTCCAGCCCCAATTTTTTCAATCTTCCCTCATAGGTCATGTTTTCTAGACCTTTAATCATTTTTGTCATTCTTCTCTGGATTCTCTCCACTTTGTCCACATCCTTCCTGAAAAGTGGTGCCCAAAACTGGACACAATACTCCAGTTGAGGCCTAATCAGCATGGAGTAGAGCAGAGAATTACTTCTCGTGTCTTGCTTACAACACTCCTGTTAATACATCCTAGAATGATGTTTGCTTTTTTCTTTTTTTTTTTGAGCAACAGTGTTACACTGTTGACTCATATTTGGTCCACTATGACCCCCAGATCCCTTTCCGCAGTACTTCTTCCTAGGCAGTCAGTTCCCATTTTGTATGTGTGCAACTGATTGTTCCTTCCTAAGTGGAGAACTTCACATTTGTCCTTACTGAATTTCATCCTATTACTTCAGAACATTTCTCCAGATCATTTTGAATTTTAATCCTATCTTCCAAAGCACTTGCAAGCCCTCTCAGCTTAGTATCATCCAAACTTTATGAGTGTACTGTCTCTGCCATTATCTAAATCATTAGTGAAGATATTGAATAGAACCAGACCCAGAACTCATCCCTGCAAGACATCACCCGTTATGCCCTTCCAGCGCTGGTAATCCCAAAAGGTAATCTTCAAAAGCAAAATCTCCCAAAGGGTGTGATAAATGTAGTCAGTTTAGCACTTCCTTTGGCTAAGGGAATTTGCCAGAATCTGCTTGTTGCACCCAGCCTGGAGAATACAGTAGGTCCTTTCATTTTGGGGAGAAAAAGTCATCCAGTGACTAGGAGGATATATTTTTCTCTCACAACTGCCTCATTAAGTTTTAAGATCCACACAGATTCACATCTTTCCATTTTTCTTTATGACTGGTACCATTGGGGCATACCAGAATGTTGGCTCAGATTTTTTTTTAATTACACCAATCTGCTCTGTTTAACTGTTTCCACTTTATGAAGTAATGGGATAGGAATCCTGCAAAAAGTGTATGTACAGTATATCATTCAACATTGTCTCAAGGTTATTTGTATTGGATCGCCTTCCAAAAATCCAATATCACCAAATATTCCATCGAGTTCTTACTCCTTTCTCACTAGGTCCATCATGCTGCCACATTGCAGCTGAGAAGAATATTGGTCTGTGATTTTTTGATCATGTACAAAAACAAAAGGAATGCGTTCAGAGCGTAAGTTGTTTTGTGGTGTACTGGCTCATGCATCTTCAGAATACCGCCAGGGCTAATCAGAGCTGTGTCAGGTGACTTCAGCTCTGGGAGGGGTTGAAGAGGATTGTAAGCCCCTTCTGAGATGACTGTGACATCAGCACCTGAGTCTATTTTAAATGCAATAGTCTTTCCATGAATATTCAGTTTCACTCTCCAGGCAGGCTCTATGTCATCACAAGTGATAGATCCCAGAAACGATGGCTCTTGACTGTCTGTAATAAGTCAACTCCCTGACAACTTTGGAGTGGCAAGTAGCTGCAAATGTCCATATTTCATGCATGTATTAAATCATGTTTCTCTGGTAGGATATGCATCATCTCTTTTCCACACCTTGTGCATGTAGGCTAGAACGTGCCCCTCTTAGCCTGGGATCTCTCTCTCCTTGTCTCAGCGGTTTTATGGTAATGACTTTTATCATTCACGCTGCAGATGGTAATAGCTTCTAAGACAGTTTCTTGTTTTTCAAGTTTGGCAATATGCTCTTGCTTTTGCTGTCTCACCAGCTCAGATTGCTTTGCTTTCTGTATAGTTGTGGTTAGAGTTAAATCTCTCTTCAGCTGTAGCTGCTGTGAAAGGTTTTCATTTGTTAACTCAATAACCAGCCTCTCTCTGATATTTTCATTCCCCAAATCACAGTTTTCAGCCAATGCAGGCAGAGCTCTTATACTACATACAATATTTTCCCCTGGTTTTTGAATTCTCTGGTGAAAAAAATGCTCTTTTGTAAACCACATTTCTCTAGGTATAATAATATATACCTCAAACATAGCCAGGACCAGATATCTTTCTGACTGTCTTCAGTAAAGTAAGAGAATTTAAAGGTATGTTCTTCTTGCTTCCCTGTAGCATAAATTAAAGAAGATATCTGTACATCTCCAGCTCCTTTGTGGAGTTTGTTTGCAGTTCAAAATCCTGCAAAATATTGCTTCCAGTCAGGGGCACCAGAAGAGGGGGAGGTCAGGGGCCCACAGCCCCATTACTTTTTATCAGCCGTAAGGGCAAGCAACTGAGGGGAGGGAGCAGAGAGGAGCAAGTGTGGGGCAGGTTGTTGGGGAAGAGGCAGTGCAGGGGCAGGGCCTCAGGAAAAGGGTAGGGGCAGGGCCACAGTTCAGTTGCTGGTGGTGTCAAAGCTGAAGTTCTGTGGAACCATGTTGAAGAGTGCCATGTTGATGAGATCCTGCCACCTTTGCTGTTTTGTTCCTTCTGTTTGCAACCTTTGTTGCTATTTTCCTTCTGTTTCTCTTTTTAATGTAATCTTGACACCACATCATGTAGTTCTGTACCAGGTATGGCTGGGTCACAGAACTTGCTTACGCACACCAGATGTGTTCATCATAAGATCGTTTAATACCCTGCCATGTTTGGGGGTAGTTTGTTTTAAATAAGGTTTTTCACACAGCATCATCTAGTGGCAAAACACAGTTTAGCATTCCATTATATAAACCAGTGGGTCTCAACTTGCGGCCCAATCAGCACACAGCTGTGGCCCATGTGACATTCTCAGGGCTATACCGGTAGTATTGGATGCAGCCCACAATGGTAAATAGGTTGAGAATCACTGATGTAAACAAACAGAGCCCTGAAGGGAGGGACAGAAACTAAGCTGTGCTTTGCTGACTATTTGTCCCCAACTGGCGATTGGTTTCTAAGCTGGTAGCACTACTTTTCCAAAATTATATAAATTGGTCAACTAATGTTAGGGGGTTGAGGCAAAGAAAGTGCTTGTTTGCTTTATTCCCAAAACAGACATTCGTTTTTAAAAATTGAACATTAAAACCTTTCATTCTAAAGTGTATCACCTAGTACATCTCAATGCTTAGTATTTTAGAAAAGCATTGATTCATCACACTTTACAATTGGGTAAACTGAGGCAAAGAAGCTTACAAAGGTAACAATGAAGCAGAAGTGGGAGCAGAACTCAGAAGCTTGGGGCTACCTGTCCTGTGCTCCAAAGAACAGACCATGCCTTCCTTTTGTTCCAGTGTTAGATGAAAAGGAAACAAATATTGTTCTAATACAGTAAAAAGCGACAAAGAGTCCTGTGGCAGCTTCTAGCAGCTCCCATTGGCCTGGAGCAGTGAACTGCGGCCACTGGGAGCCACGATCGGCCGAACCTGCAGACACGGCAGGTAAACAAACTGACCTGACCTGCCAGGGGCTTTCCCTGCACAAGTGGCGAAACAAGTTTGGGAACCACTGTGTTAGACATTTCAGATGTAACACCTCAGACTATAGCATTTGGTTTAAATCCACTGTTTTCACAATTATTAAAATGCTGCCTCTTTATCACTACCTGTGGTGGTAATGTGATTGTTCTGAGTTTGTACAGCATCTAGCACAATGGGATCCTGGACCACGACTAGGGCCATTACACTTTATGCTAATACACAAAATAATAAAACTCTACAGACTATCAGTGGTGATTTTCATCATATTTATCTCCATCTCCTCCTCCAAAACCAGAGAAGACTCAGACCTTGACTTTGTTCTAGTGAACCAATGAAAAGCCTGTGTTGGGTATAAATAAGTTCAATGCAGTCAAGTCTCATTCCAAAGTCAGACTGACTCTCAGTGCAGACAGCCATCCAAACATCAGTAGAGCTACTCTGTTGGGGAGGTAACACCCTACAAAGAGAACCTGGGGCGGTGATGAAAAGAAACGTTCACTTTACAGGGCTCCAGAGCTTGAATCAGTGGGAAAAACTGAACAACAGGTAGAAAAGCACAGCAGGAGCACAACAGAAAAACAGACAGATGGATACTCCATTAGCTCATTAAGTGTAGAGATGTAAGCCTGCTGGGAAATTATCGTCCACTTTATGTCCTGATAGTAGAAAGAAATTAACTAAAAGAGCCAAGGCAGGTTTAGCACTCAGGCTATTTAATTATGCTTTTTAAAGTGGCCTTTGAAGCCACAGAGGGAAGGATGGATGAAACACACTCTCAAGATCCTTATTAGTCGCTCCCTCCTCTGAAGGTAATAATAATTACATTGTCCTACATTGGCATGAACGTTCCCAGGGAATCCCAGTGCTCCTTCCCCTCCCAGATAACATTTTCAGCAGTGCAAGCTGAGATAATGATGTGAGCACTTAGAGCTCATGCTTCAGAGTGTGAGACCCACACAGGTCACGTACAAACTTCCCTGCTGGGTAGATCATTGCACACTTGTCTTGTGCCATAAATGGGGACAGACCTGAAAACTCTGGGGTGTAGGGAAAATCTAGATAAAACTTTGTGGCTCAGGCTTGTCTCTATTGTCTTCATGATTTGTGAAGGAAAGAGAGTCTCTTTCTCCCATGCTGTAGACAACACTAGACTAGACTGATTCAGTGAGTCATAGAATGGACCATCATGATCATCTAGTCTGACCTCCTGCATAATACAGGCCCTGGATCCATGATGTGACCTGGTATTTTGAATACTATGATGCTACTGTGACACCCTGGCACCCTCTTCCTCACCACTGTCATATAATTAGGATATGTTTTGTACAAAGTATGCCTTGTGAGGTATCATTCTAGAAGTATTGATCTGGTAGACATGAATATCTCATTGGATTGTATGTGCTCTCATTGTATGTGAAGTTATGAAGTTTGGCTATGTATGTGTTACTGAAACATGTTGTGAGGTTGAGAACACCCACAAGCTGCCTTTCAAGTACAACACTAGAAAGACCAAACAATGTTAATGGCTTATTGAGGAAATACAAACAAGCACAAGGATTACTCCAGGAACTGTGTACAATAGAAACCTCTCAAAGACAGCACTACACAATAGGAACTGTTTGACCCAGGTCACAGCAAAAGAGCTCTCCAGCAAGATGGAGGAAGATATAAAAAGAGGGAAATGACGTCATGAGGGGATCTCACTCTCCCTACAAGAACACACCTGAAATTATCAGAGGAAAAGGACTGAATTGGGGGGTGGGGGGTGCTGGTCCCAGGCTAAAGGGATTTCTAGCCTGTCTATGGAAACTTGGTGGACTGCTTATATCATCACTCAGGATGAGAGATTACTGATTCAGATCCCATCTAATATTGTAGGCTTAGTTTATGTTTTGTTTTATTTCTTATGGTAATCTACTTTGATCTTTTGGCTATCACTTAAAAGCCATCTTTCTGTAGTTAATAAAGCTTTTGTATATTTTACCTAAAACACTTGAGTTGTTTGAAGTCCAAAGGTGATAAATCTCAGCTCATGAATAAGAGTTGGTGCACATCTGCTTTCCTTTATAGAAGTGATGGTCTGGGTAATAAATTCATAGTGGCTGGGTTTTCACCAGGGCAGGACGGTACAGCTCTGGGGTCCCAGGCTAGGGTGCCAGGGATACTTTGGCTGTAGCCTCTCTATTGTGGGTTCATGAGTGGCTGGCCAGAGCCAGGGCCGTCCTTAGCCATAGGCAGAATAGGCAGCTGCGTAGGGCACCACTCTGCCGGGAGCCCGGACAGACGGGAAGCAGTGGAGAATGTAAGGAGCAGGGCTGCTGGGTCCTAGAGAGAGCCGAATGCAGCACAGTCTGAGGGAGGGGATTGGCTGCTGGGAAGTCTCTGGGAAAGGGTGGGGGAAGGAACTCACCTGCAGGGGCTGGGCTCGAGGTGCTCAAGCACCAGGAATATTCAAGGCTGGGGCCTGTGCTCCACCAATATTTGGAACTGGGTTTCTCCCCTGCCCCCGCCTCGGAGCTTCCCTGCCTGAAAGAAAACAGCCAGTGTCTCTCTCCTTTGTTTGTGCTGCTTTTGCCTAAGGCTATAGAAATCAGTGGCAGGCAGCCTCTTGGAGCACCGGGGAGGGGAAGAGGGAGAGAGGAGGGGGAAGGAGGGGCACACATGCTTGGGAGCTCTCTCCCCGGCACCAGTGGCAGCAGCAGGGGTGGGAGGCCACACATGATGGCAACCCCCCCCGGTACCCATCCTAGGGGAGGCGAGTGGGCTTTCTGGACCTGAGAGAGTCCCTAGGAGCATGTGCAGTGACTGTGGTGCAGAGTGAGTGTGCCACAGCGGGGGGGGGGGGGGGAGAGGAGGGGTCCCTCCCCTGGAGCTTGCTTCTGCCAGTAAGGAGGGGGGAGTCCTCTCTGGCCCTAGCCCTGGGGCAGCCTGTCTGCATCCCAAGTTCCTTATCCCCAGCCCTGCCCCACCCAGAGCCTGCCCCCAGCACCCCAACCCTGAGCACCCTGCTGCAGTGTGAACCTCTCATCCCCAGCCCATCCAGAGCCCTCACTTGAGGGGAAAAACATGCAACTTAAATTTGGTGGTCAGTTTGGAGTATCATTGTGTTTAGCACAATACTTGATTATTTTACACCCTTTAAAGTATACAGGTGTTACAAAGTGGGAATGTTCTTAATGTTTTCTCTGACTACTGTGTGGGTGCCTCAGTTTCCCTATGCATTTCTCAAGGATCTAGATGGTGGGATAAGGGTGTGTGATTGTTGTAGAGCCCCTAGAGTGCCAGTGTGATGCCGTCTGCACAGAGAATGGCTGAAACCCTGTCTCCGGGCAACTGATGGCCTGGGCCGCTCTCCTGCAAGGTGCCAACTGAAGGTGTTGGAGAACAAAGAGATCAGGTGGCCTCCTAATGCCTGGAAAAGAGACAAAGGCCAGAGGAGAGAGTGTCAGTGCCTGTTTGGACTTCCGGGAAGTGCATGGTGTGGAAGAGGATGCTGGGATGCTTTGGAACTACTCCATACAAAGCCAGTCAGGACTCTGGGGGAGCCTCCTCTCTCTGAGCATACTGTCTCCAGAGCAAGACGCTTACACCTTCCTGGGTCTGACCTCAGAGCATTCAGCATGCCCTTCCACACTGTGCGCTTTCCGCAGCGAGTGTGCCCAGGCAGGTCCTGGGGCAACCAGAGGTCCCTGCACCCCAACTCAGCTCTCAGCCAGCCAGTAAAACAGAAGGTTTATTAGACGACAGGATCACAGTCTAAAACAAAGCTTGTAGGTACAGAAAACAGGACCCTCAGTCAGGTCCATCTTGGAGGTGGGAGCCTAGACCCAAGTTCTGGGCCTCTCCCCATTTCCCAGCCAGCTCCAAACTGACACTCCCTCCTCTAGCCTTTGTGTCTCTTCTGGATCTCTTCTGATCTCTTTGTCCCCAGCACCTTCAGTTGGCACCTTGCAGGGGAAACTGAGGCACCCACACAGTATTCAGAGAAAACATTAAGAACATTCCCACTTTTTCACAACAAGTGCAACAAAAATACCGTACGTATATTGAAGCAGGCAAGTGCTGCTTCTGACTTTACACTTTTAATTGACCCTTGTAATCTTGTGGTGCCGATGCATTGTAGCTTCATTTTATATTGGCTTACAGGGCGACAGCGGGGGGGGTGGGGGGGGCACCACCATTTTGGGCACCACCAAAAATAATACAAACCTGCGCTATGCTCACCTGTGAGTGTGACTCTTTCCCCTGGCGTGAGGGCTGTCAGGGCTGTGTTGGGTGAGGTGCCAGGGGAGGTGAGGCTGGCTGCCTACCTGCTGAGGAATGACAGTGAAAGTAACTCACTTCCTCGCAGGCAGCCAGGATTGGAATGGTCACACACGGCTGGGCTGGGGATAGCCAGATAGCATGTGCGAAAAAATCAGGACAGGGGTTGGGGTAGGGTGAGCAGATGTCCCACTTTTATAGGGACAGTCCCAATTTTTGGTCTTTTTCTTATATAGGCTCTATTGCCCCCCACCTCCCGTCCTGATTTTTCACACTTGCTGTCTGGTCACCCTAGGTGGGGGTAATTGGTGCCTATATAAGACAAAGCCCCAAATATCGATCGAGACTGGCCCTATAAAATCAGGACATCTGGATCTGGTCACCCTAGCTGGGGAGCGCATCTCTCCCCCGGACTGGCAGTGATCCATCTCATCCGGGGGAGCTGCACAGGGCAGGATGAGCTGCTGTGGCTCCATGGGTGCCCGTCCCTGAGATCAGATGCTGTGCTAACTTCACCATGGTCCGTTGAGCTGGCGGTGGTGCCCATTGGCATGTGATCGGACCTGAGGGTTTGCTGCTGCTGTTGCCACTCTGCACCCCAAGATGTGCAGTTTTCCACCTATCTCCTCTTCTACTGCAGCTGTTGAACCAGCAGGCTGGGGGGTGAGCCAAGCATGAAAGCAGTACTGTGTTGCCATTTTGATTGTCATTGAGCAAATTTGTTT
This sequence comes from Chelonoidis abingdonii, assembly GCF_003597395.2. NCBI lineage: Eukaryota > Metazoa > Chordata > Testudines > Testudinidae > Chelonoidis > Chelonoidis abingdonii. Next base: position 129,597,677 of record NC_133772.1, on the reverse strand, counting down.
GCCAAAAATGCTTGCTAAGAATCCTGAATTCAATTTCAATATTTTTTTTTAAAAAAAAATCAATATCTTAGCCAAAAACAGAAAATTAAGTTGTTGACAATTATTTGTGACAAGTTTGGTATGGGGAAGGGAGTGGACCAGTTTTCATCAGAGAAACAAAAAATGTTGACTGACTTTCCTATAGCCCTTACTGCTAAATAGAGCCCTCCAACAACTGTAATATGTTCATCTCCTTACTAGTGTATAGAGCAGGGGTCGGCAACCTACAGCACATGTGCCAAAGGTGGCACGTGAGCTGATTTTTGATGACACGCAGTGGTGGGCTGAATGGCTCAGCCCACCGCTGCTCTGGGATTCCGGCTGCTGCCCATTGCCACTCGGGGTCCCAGCTGCCAGCCCCACTCAGCACCCGCTGCTGGCCTGGAGACCCCAAGGAACCCAGGCTGGCAGCAGGCTGAGCAGGCTGGCGGCTGAGACCCCAGCTGAGCCACTCAACCCGCTGTCGGCCTGGGGGTTCCATTCACTCAGCTGGCAACGGGCTGAGAGGGACTAAATTCAACGAAATAGGAAACAAGAGCAACTAATGACAAAGTGCAAGAACCTAGAGCAGTGGTCCCCAACCTTTTTCGTCTGGCGGTGCCCAGACGAAGGACTGTGTGGCGGACAGATTTGAAAGCATCCGCCGAAATGCTGCCGAAATTCGGCGGCAAGCAGTGTCATCCAGAGGCGTTGGCGCCAAAATGCCGCCGAATTTCGGCGACATTTCGGCAGATGCTCGTCCTCCGGCCAGTATGCGCGGTGCACTGAGAAGCCCCTGTGGGCACCATGGCGCCCGCGGGCACCACGTTGTGGACCCCTGACCTAGAGAGCCTCCTGAAGCATGGTGATCATTTTGATTTAAATGGACTTGAACTGTACGAAGAAGATGAGTTGTTGCCACATGCAAAATCAATGATGGACATGTACAGTTTATTCATACCAGCAAACTTGCCACTCATATTCTACTGACAATTCCTGTAACAGTAGCATCAGGAGAACGGAGTTTCTCAAAACTAAAGCTCATTAAAAAACTATCTCCGCTCTACAATGAGTCAGGAACACTTGACTGGTCTTGCTATTCTTACAATCGAACAAGACATCACTTTGTCTTTGTCATACGATGACATTATTACTGATTTTGCAGCCAAAAAAGCCAGAAAGATTGTTTTTAATTAAAAACTAATCCTTGTTTCAATACCTCTTCATATAAATTTCCAATAAAATGTTGACAAATTAAAAAAATTATATTATTTGCATCATTCTGTCAAATCAGAATTTTTTCTATAGTGCTACTTTTTAGTGCTAGTTCATCAGCATTGCAGTGTGCTTAATTAAGTTAAACTGGTTTTAGTAACATGCCAGTGGCAAGTTTTCCAATACTGTAAGCTTATGTTTGTGTTTCTAAGAGCAAGACAGGCACAGGGGCACCAGTTCAATAATCTCACCGAGGGCACCATAAATCCTAAGGACGGCCCTGGCCAGAGCATTCATGAACACAGCTGGGTGTGGTCCCTGCCTGTAGATGCTGATGTTAGTGCAAACTTGGAAGGCTTTGCAGCTTGTCACAACATCACAGTGCAAGGGGGAATCCAGATTAACTAGACAAAGGGCTCAGCTGTGCCTCAGTTCCAGGTGGCACCCCGGGGGGACTCATCACGGCTATGACACTGATATGAGAGCACAAATGATGCAAGCAGGAAAAAACACCCCCCAAAAAAAAAAAAAAAGCAGTGTCTAAGCACGACAAATACTTTTGTGCCACTGATGTTACATATGGGATTGGCAGAGCAAAACTGCAGCCCTCTCAGAGGAGAGCATAGTACCTGCATTATCACTGGCAACATCCATTGTGCAGTACTTGCCATGGGACTTTCTCTGGCAGCACCTATGACACAGACAGGAATAATAAAGGAATTCATGAATAATTTAGAGAATTGCTATTACAGTCAATTCATCAGTACTGGACCTTCAGACAAAAGTGCTTTTGTTTCTGCTTGTCCAGAACACTATCTTTTCATGCCTCACAAGGTCATACTGTATTTAGTTAGGACGGGAAAGGTCCTATCAGCCTGGAGGTTTGATGATATGGATCCCACAGTCTCGTTGCTGTAGCTTCCCATGGAGAGATTCATGGTTCAGTCTTCAAATTATTTGACTTCTCTTTTAAATTCCACATGGCCTGGTAGCCAGGCAGCTATTCTCTCTTTCTTTGTGGTTTCCTGGCTAGTGAGAGTGACACTGAGATCTTGCGGCTATGGTGGTGGGAGCTGGGCATGGTAAAAAATATGCTATCTACTGAAAAGGAATAAGCCCTGTTCTGTAGTCACCATTATGGGGACTTGCAAAGACAGTGCAACAGCCACCATGTTGGCCAATGTGGCAGAGACTGAACTAGAAGCTAAAAGCATGAGCTGCCACAGAGTGAGCTAAAGAGCAATGGTTCTGTTGCCACTGTTGTATCTGCCTCATAGCCTCTGTGGATTAGGCACAGAGTGGGACCCATAAAACACAAACACACACTAGAGGGTTACAAGTATCTGAGGGGTAGCTGTGTTAGTCTGGATCTGTAAAAAGTGACTCCTGTGGCATCTTATAGACTAACAGAAGTACTGGAGCACAAGCTGCAAGGCACCATTTAGCCGTATGCAGTGGAACTGACAAAGTGGACTTTCACCCATGAAAGCTCATGCTCCAATACTTCTGTTAGTCTGTAAGGTGCCACAGGAGTCACTTTTTAGAGGGTTACAGTAGGTAAAGAATAAGACTAGAATCTGGGAGTCTTGGTTCCTGGTCCTCTCTTGCTAACCAATTCCAAAATACCCACAGGTCAGCAAGACTGGCTCATATTTAATGGTACAGGAACCCTGGGGCATGGCCAAGGAAATGCCTACTTGCAGAGAAGTGGTGGGGAGATGGATAAGCAGTAGCCTGAATGTAGAGACCACAAGAGCATGTATCGGCCTCGGTTCTGCAACTGGACACTCATGGGCAGACCCTGGTGCCTGCACAGAGCTTCACTGATTTCAGCAGATCTCTGTAAGGGCCCAAGGGTTTGTCTGACCCCATTTCATTAAAGGATCAAGGCCCTGGTTTGTTGGTTCTCAAAGCCCCTCAAGAGCCCAGACAAGATCAGGACTCCATTGTGCTGCAGTCATACAAACTCAGGGAGAGACGGTCCCTGCCCTGAGCAACTCACAGTCTAATTAGAGAAGAACAGAATGGGGGAGAGGGAGGCAATGGAAGCCCAGAGAGGGGAAATGACTTACCCCAGCTCACCAGTGGCTGAGCTAGGACTAGAACCATGCTTTCCTGAGTCGACGGCCTGTGGTCTACTCACTGGTCCCCCCTGCCTCTCTGTCAAGGCTAAAACTTCCTGCATTTATCTTAGTGGCAACCATGCAAGGCCTTCTTCAGGGCTTTTCTCCCCCCAACTCTTTTCCTCTCTGACTTGCTTCATTGCTATGCACTAATATTTCCAATTAACTTGAAACCACCAAATTCCTGCCTGGTACAAAGTGGGCCTCTTCTAGCGCCCACCCCTCGAGCCTGCTGCACCAGCTTCCTTGCAGGCTGGAACAAAAGTCAACCCCATTTTTTCCTGCTCAGTGAGTTTTTTGCTCCTCCGCATGTTTTCAGCATTGAACTCCCTTGAGTTAGTCTTTGATAAACAAACCAAACACTGATTTTTTTCCCCCTAAGAGTTCTGTCAAATCCACTAGGTGGCAGTAGAAGAAATACCTTCCTCTCCCAGTAAAAGATTAGGAATCCTTTGAGTTATACTTGAGAAGCATTAGTTAGGACTGATGAGAAAGGTGGTATGCAGCTGAAAAGTCATGGTAGGGCACCCACACATTTGCAGGTTCAAACGCTTTACAACAGATGGCATTAAAAGGAGAAGGAAGACTGGAAATCTTACCAGCACTCTGCTTTATTTGCAATACACAACTATTCTTGATCAGAGTATCGTCATAAATAAGCCTCTAGGCTTGGGGCAGTACTCTGAGGTGACAATGCAATCGGAGCGTGGAGGTAGGATTCCCACTCCCAGTGTAATGCATGCTGACACTCTGGTCAGGCCTAGATAGTCTGGGCATTAATCCAAATTAAGGCAAACGTGTATAATTAAGCCAGGGGTGCATATGGTATATAGCACAGGTCTATTAATGAGTTAAATGTTTCAGATACCCAGAGATGCAGTAATTTCCAGCACACAGTGCCCAGATCTAACAGTATTAATGATGGGTACCATTGGCAGGGACGGAAGAGGGGGACAGCGTTGGCATGCCATGCTCAGAATGTTTCTGTCTAGCTAAGGTAACTTTAAGAAATTTTATATCTATACAGCCTCTTGCCTGATGGTAAATATGGCATTGAGGATTTGTCATGAGGAAGGTTATTTTTCTTTCTAAGCATTTATATTCTTCTCACCACTGCCTGCAACCAGTGTTCCTGTACCATCAAATATGAGCCAGTCTTGCTGACCTGTGGGTATTTTGGAATTGGTTAGCAAGAGAGGACCAGGAACCAAGGCTCCCAGATTCTAGTCTTATTCTTTACCTTAGATAAGCCCCCTGACCTCTCTGTCCCTGTTTCCCCCATCTGTGAAAAGCGCTTTGGGATCCCCAGATGAAAAGCCAAGTATCACTGCTGCCCCCATTACACTGCTCTACAGCCAAAATGCTTCTGAAATAAATGTAGTCAAACTTTACTAATTCTGGGTCACTGAGAACGAAAATGATGCTTAAAATTGTTGATTGGCTCTAGTCTAGCTGTTGGGCTCCAGACTACAGCAGTTTGGATTTCTCCTGGCAGGTGAAGTTAGGTTTTTCCAGGTTGATGACCGTCAAAAGATCTTCCATTGTTCTCTCATGGGAAGGTGTTTATCTTGACGCCCTAACAAATCGATGGAATCTGGTGATGGCAGCCTCAACATCGTTCACGTCCAGATGTGGAGACTGTTCATTGATTCATCGAAGACGAGTCTTAAGCTGTTTTGCTGCATAATGGCAATGTTTTGCCATCAATCCAGTTGGTCATGCAGTCCATATGAAGTGAAACCTTGACAACATGAAACCACTTTGAGGTGCATAAACTATGACCAACATCAGTGGCAGCTTTGTGGCGATGAAGGTTGTTGCTCTCTCTGTGGTTGCCGACTGGATATCACAAAGTACTGCTGTTTTCTCTGCAATGGGATAGTCGTGCAGAGATTCCCACTACATCAAGAAAGACTGGCCACTCTGACAGTCATTGGAGCGTGGGAGGAAAAGCGTTCAGCATCCACCACTTGTTTGATCAAGGAGATTTGTTACCACCCTTACAATCAAGCTGCGTCTGTATGAGAACTTTGTCAAGGCCATTGACAAACACAAGCAGCTTTCAAGTACTTCCGTGCAAGTTTCCAGTTAAGTGAAGCTAAGATAAAGAAGGTGTCTTTGTTGGTCCTCAGATTTGTGAACTTCTTCGAGATGATGCATTTGACCATGCACTGCGTGGCAAGAAAAAAGGATGGCTGAAAGCCTTCCAGTTAGTGGCAATAAATTTTCTTGGAACAACAAGGTAGCAACTACAGGTTGTTGGTGAAAACCTCCTCAAGGCATACAAAAGCCTTGGTTGCAACATGTCACTGAAAGATACATTTTTGCACTCTCAGTGATTTTTTTCACCGAACTGCAGAGCAGTGAGTGACAAGCACCGGGACCGATTCACCAGGACATTGCAACAAGGAGAAACGCTATCAGGCAAATGGAGCCCATCAATGCTTGCGACTATTGCTGGAAGTGACAGAAGATGCTCCATTTAATGAATACAAGAGCAAGCCAAGAAGCACCGAGTAGCACTGAATAGGACTAAAATATGTACAAATAGTTTTTTGCCTTGTTTATAATAAATTTATTGTGTAACCTTTTGCTGATTTTTAAAGTGTTACATAAACAGACAAGTGAAAATATTATCATGTAAAGCAACCATAACACATGAAAAGAACCTTAGGTTTACAATTTAGATAAACTTACTATCTACACAATATATAATAGACATAAAAATGTAAACTTATAATATCTTATGTGATACAGCAGGGCCAGAGGGCAGCATGAGAGTGCTTAGCAGGGTGCCTTATCCCTTGCAAGGGAGGAAGGTTTTTCTGCAGATAACTAAACACCTGTAACCTATTATTAACGACTCAACTCCATAGGAGCACCTACTCAGTCATTGATAAAAACCCCTGCTCAGCCAGACAGTGTGAGATGAAGGAGAAGGTTGATTGGACATAGTGTCGGGAAGAGAAAAGAAGAGAAGAGAAGTAGAAGATGGAATGTGAGAAGAGGAAGAGAACGAGAAGAGAAGAGTAGAAGAGAGAAATAGTTAAGGTTTGTGGAGGAGTTGCTTGCAGTGGATTGGAAGTTCCAGAAGAAACTCTAGGTAAGGGGCACCAGGCTTGTGTTAAAGGGAGGCAAGAAAGCATTCATTCAAGCTGAAGGTAGTGAGAGGGAAGGAAACCCAGGGGAGGAACGCCTAAGTTCAATTGTGGGTTCACCACAACCCTCAGGGCCCCTGGGTTGGGACCTGGAGTAGAGGGCGGGCCCAGGTCCCTCCCTCTCCACTCCCCTCCTCCAAGGACACTAGTGGAGTAATTAAGAACCGGTTCAGAGGCAAGCAATAGCGCCCTGAACCTACCCCAGAGAAGAGAGTGCGAGACCCAGAAGAACAGTACCGGCAATTTGCCACACTTAGAAACAGTAGCCTATCAGTTGTTTTAATTGTCATATTTGAATTCAGCACATCAAAATACATAATAAGTACCACATTTTATCTCTGAAGCAGATGACTTCTCAAAAATTGTAGACCAGTGTTATCACTGTATTTACCACTCCTGGGCAAAACAAGGCACCTGCTACAGTGAGCTGTGTCCTCCATATTCTCCATGACAGGGCCAGGGCCAGGGCCATTCTAGCCCTAAAAAAAGCCCCACACCCGCTGTGGAGGGTCTCTGATAGGAAATAGTGGTGTTCCCCAGAGTTGTTAGCCTCCATGTCCCACACATTTTGGTCAATTCTGTAATAAATATTAGGAGGCAGGGAAAGGGAGAACTAGTGAGTTAAGAACAATGATAGTGCGAGAGAGAACACTCCCTCCTTTCTTTTCTTCCTGATTTCTATGGTGCTCGCCACCCAGAGCTCCCTCCTACCTCGACTACATTTTCCTCTTGTGCAGGAAGGGGACACATCTCCACGCTCATATTCTGTATCGGGAAGCCTTACCTCATGTGCCCCACTGCCATGCATCACCACCTCCCAGCACACTGTGGGCACTATATACATAATATATGACTCTTCTCTTCCACCTGGGGTAAGTGGAGAGGGGTCCTGAAGCAGTCATGTGAACTGGGGAGCCACAGGAAATCCTGTAGCTCCCAAACAGAAGCATGCAGGGAATTCATCCCATGTGTTCCTCTGGGAATTGCTTGATATCACAGCAATGATCATATGGCCAGGCTGATAACCAGGCTGCCACCTGCTCCTGAGATCCCTCTCTGCAGTCAATGGAAAAACTCCCCCTGATTTCAGTGGTCTCTAGATCAGCCCCATCGTTCATTGCCTAACAACATTAACTATTCACCTTTATCAGGGTTTAAAGCAAATAAAAGGAAGTTGTTCTTCACACAGCGCACAGTCAACCTGTGGAACTCCTTGCCTGAGGAAGTTGTGAAAAGAGAACTGGAACATGGAGGTTAAGTCCATTAATGGCTATTAGGGAGGATGGGTAAGGAATGGTGTCCCTAGCCTCTGTTTGTCAGAGGGTGGAGATGGATGGCAGGAAAGAGATCACTTGATCATTACCTGTTAGGTTCACTCCCTCTGGGGTGCCTGGCATTGGCCACTGTTGGTAGACAGGATACTGGGCTAGATGGACCTTTGGTCTGACCCAGTGTGGCCGTTCTTATGAGCCCATCTTCATTGGTTTGATGTTCCAGAAACACCAAATTCACTGGAAATGTTCAGAATCCCAGGCTGCTTGTCTCGCCCCTGTGCCTTGCTTCCCGGGAAGCCGAGCAGTAGTCGTGCCCTGTCCTAATCAATAATAATTTATTCTAATTGAAAACACCATTGATTGGATGCTGACTGGAGATGTGAAATGCTCTATCAATAACCTGTGCTGGAGAAGGACTCTGGCTATTTTGATAGTAGCAAGCTGAGTAATTGTCAGTAGTAATGCTACACAGAAAGCCAAACCAGCCAGTGCTCTGTCAGTCTTTGAATGCCCTACTTACAGTTCTCGCCAGGGAGCAAGCTGTCCTGCTTTTGTGATCAATTAATTCCCTCTGACTGCTAAACCCCACAGTCCTCCTTTGCAGCATCTTGCCAAATGCACAGCAGAACAAGAATCTCTCACTGATGTGCAAATCTGGATTCATTTTTGGCACCACAGGCAAGACAGCAGATCCAACTCCGCCCCACCCCTCTTCAAGGTTTTCCCCGGAGGGAAAAATTCCGTTGATTGCTAAATGGAAGGTAGCGTAGTGAAGTCATTTAACTGAACAACTCTTTTGATGTACTGTGGCTTAGGCTTTAAATAATCATATGACTCTCACAGCATGTCTGATGTCTTCACGTTTTATTGCAGGATGAATTATGGCTCAGCTTTCTCATAACTTGTTATGGTAGGTAACTTAACCCTTCAGCCAATCCCAGCAACACTGGGGTTTCTTGAAAAGCCTGCCTGAGGGTGGGAGGGAGCGTAATCTAGCAGTTAGAGCAGGAGATCAGAAATCAGGAATTCTGATTTTATTCCCACATTGGCCACAAATTTGCTGGGTCACCAGGGGGATCTGGCAGCCTCTCTGTGTCTCAGTTTCCCCAACCGTGAAATAGAGCAATTAGGATGAATAAATACTGGTGATTTGTGGGTGTGGCTGAAGTTATTCATGAACATTTTTGCCAGTTCCAGTGAGTTTTTCAATCCTCAGCATTTCATTCACTATGACAGTTTGCAAACCGCAAAATTCCCTCTGGCTGAGTCATGCAGTTCATTTCTGGCTATAGGTTTTGTGCGTTCGAAATGGAGCATGCAGTAATACCTTAGGTGATTCTGGCTTGTGGACATAAGATAGGGAAAAATGAAACACATGGGGGAAAAAAAACATGTCCATTGATAATACACATTAAGTTGTACATACATGTACAGTAGGTCAGATGAGAGCAGAAGTTGCACTAAAAGTGCAGAATAGTTCAACTTCCAGACTTGGCATGGGGATTAGTGATGAATCATGCACCCTCCAGTCAAGGGAACAACTGGCTTTAAATCAGAGTTTTGAGTAGCCAGAGCAAAGGAACCACACGGTAGCAGATAAGTAGGCCTGTCATTCACCAGGATCCCGACAATACACCCAAAGCCGTGCTGATTTTTATAACCTGCCCACAAGGACTACTGGAGAGACAATACCCAGAAACATGCCACCCCCAAGATTACCATAGCCAAAGCAAGTCACACTCTAAATCAGCTTACTCAAACTGCACAGAAACCTGGTGACAAATTTAGACTCAAATGGTTCAGAATTTTGATACGTCTCTGAACCATCCAGCCCACCAGGCCAGGTGGTCCTCTGTCCCTAAACAATGCACCCTACACCTAGCACTCATTCTTTGCCAGGAAGCATGACCTGCTATCCTTGCCCTTCTCTGACATCTTTGGCTGATGAACTATTTTCCTATCTGGTGTCTTCAGGGGGAAGAGATTGCCAGGAAGAGCAGTGTGCATGGTATTTGAGAAGCAAAATGTGGTCCCTCTTCCACAGTGCTCTGCGACAGACAGCACTGCCCAAGATCTCCGCTGGCATCATTCCTGCTGGGCCCTTATCTATACTACTGGAGCTCCCTGCTCTTTTGGAGGCTTGAGAGAAGAGACAGATGATTTAAACTAGGAGGTCATTTTGCTTACAGTGTGTCCACTACATTAGTGATTTGCACTGGGTTTAACTAGATCAGATTAAAAATCAATTTAGTCAAACTGGTGCAACTTTCCTGGACAAGATCTGAGCAAATGAGTCGCAATGACTCTGCTCATCCACCCAATCATGTGGGGCTGATCAGCCAATTAATACTATGCCATTTACTGTGATCCCTCTCAGACAGATCAAACCAGATACAAAAGGGGACCTTGGAAATGTGTGCAAATATTTCTGGCAGTTGTTGTAACAGCAATATTTTTTTCCTCACTAAGTCTTATGGAAAAATGTTAAAAAGGAGTTTTACCCTACCACCCAAGGACATACAGGGTTACTATTGCAAGATGAGTCTTCAAAGACTAATGGCTTATATGCTTACAATCAAAACACCCACTTTCAATGCAGGTTCCTTCTAACCCAGAAGATTCTTTGCCTTGTACAACACAGTATTCAGAAGGCCCATTCTTCTCATTTCTACAGTGTGCTGTGCTCCAACATCTAAATATTCTAAATAATTTGACAACTTTTATTCTGTTTCAGTGCATGACTCACATACTGACCAGATCTTTAGCTGGTTTAAATCAGCATCACTCCATTGAAATCAATAGTTCGGCAGATATGCCACAGCCAAGGATCTAGCCCACTGTATTTAAGAAAAGACTACAAAGAGCTGGAGTTCTGCTGAGTGTACTGTAAAATAATCCCTCTTTCTTTCAAGTTTCCCAGATAATTGTACTGAAGTCACCTTGAATCATGACTACACATGGCTAAAGAGTCTCATCTACTGACTCAGATGTAGGGCCAAATTCATCCTTGCTGCAAGGCTAATTAAACAGCTTTACACCAACAGTGAATTTGTCCTGTTCAAATTTACTGCAGGACAGACAGAACCAAATCATAATTCAGGTTAATCTCACAAAAGGAAATGAAATCCATTATCAGTGACTTTGAACATATCAATCCTTTAAGAAAATCTAGGCATCCTCCCTTAAATACAGTATCAGCTTTCAAAAGTAGTGTTATGGTAACAAAATTGCCTAATGATTACCTGACAGAGGTCAGCATTGCTCACTCAGCTGTTCCCGAGTTCCTTGGTACAGAAAGGGAATGCTATAGGTGATGGATGGAATGAAGCCTCTGATCAGTGAGCTGGAGAACGGAGGTTGTGTCTTTGAGGCAGCCGGTTTCCTACATCAATTTACCACCTTACTGCAGTTTGGATGCAACTTAAGAATAAATCTGGACTATTGGCCAGGAATCTCTTTTGAAATGCAAGCCAGAAAAGTTTCCTTTAATGAATATTAAGCTTCCATTTCTTTCCCTTTTTATTATAAGGGTAGATGCAGCATAGTTAGAACTCTGCCCATTATCTGTATTTGGACAAAAGCCAAGCATTTAGGAAACCAGTTCAAGTCAAGGAGACTGTGAAATAAGCCTTGTCCACATTGTTTGAAATTAAAGCTCTTTTGCACAGAGTATGACTGAGTGGAGTGTAAGGATCTCTTAATCAAGCAGCTCAGAGTGTCTTCAGTGCAGAATTAGCTTAGGTTCTAACTCAGGTGTTGTCCCCAAACTTCCTCCCATCCACACACAAAATGTACTCACCTGAGTTTGAAGGTGCTTTCAACCCAGGCTAGCTCGCTCTGCTGGGATTGTGGATTAGCCTTACACTCAGGCTGGTAAACCACACTCTTCACAATGACAATGCTGGATAAATCACGCATGTGCTGATAGTTCTCCAATTCTTTCCCACAATACCCCTTCTGCGTCCACAGGACAGACAAGTTCTCCCACAAATCACTGGGGAAAAATCACAGAGCAGCTCAGCTCACTACAGCACAAAGAATCTTGGGATATATCCCCAGAAGTCCTAGCAACACACCAGTGAGGATACAACTCAGGAAGGCTTTGCCCTGTGGCTGCTCACACCTGGGCTGGGCTAACTGGGGTACTGACCACTTGGTCTAACTTTACAATTCAGAAATACCCTAAAGCAGGGCTTCTCAGACTTTTGTACTGGTGACCTCTTTCACACAGCAAGCCTCTGAGTGTGACTCCTCCTTATACATTAAAAACATTTTTATATATATTTAACACCATTATAAATGGTGGAGGCAAAGCGGGGTATGGGATGGAGGTTGACTGCTCATGACTGACCCCCAGTCTGAGAACCCCTGCCTTAGAGGGGCTCCCTCCCTGAATCCATAGCCCAACAGAAACTACAAACAGACTCATTGGGCTTGATTTGCCACTGTCTTGCACCTTCTAATTTACATCTGTGGGTAAACAATGCCAAGATTTGCTAGTATTTTACACACACTTTGCCCTGGTGTTAATGATTTTATGAGGTTCAGAACAGTAGTGAATCAGGCTCATTGAGTGGAATACAATTGGCCACCAATGCAGGCAAATTTCCTGAGACTGTTCCAAACTGCAGGATTCAAAATACATGGGAAAGCAAAGAGCAGTTGGTCACACTACACATGTTCCTACATGTACAGCTGGTATGGTAGAAGAAATGAGAGAGTGGAAATAGTATATGTTTGCACCAGAGAGCTATATTAAATGTGTCTACTACATAGGTAGAGTCCAGTTCCTACGGTGTTATTCTCTTCCTGCCCATGAATAATTCTCATTGAACTTGGTTAGTTATGTGTAACTGCAGAAGGAACATAGGGTCCCTGAATTCAATATTCTTATTGACCAATAGTACTTTTCCTTTCCTTCCTTTTCATTCATATGTCTGGCTTTTGTAAATTCAGTGTTATCAGCAATGGGCCCAGACATTGGGTCTGAACACCCCCTGAATTTTCCAGCCCAGTCCCATCTTGGTATACTTACGAATTCATCCACAATAATTCATCTACTCCTGGCAGGTGGGAGATCCTGGGTCCAGTCCCACTGCTCTAAAAACTTTTTCATTATTTATCCAGAGTGTGACAGCTTCAACAGGAGACAGCGGGGGAGCCCTACAGCAGAATAGCAGGGAGCTCACTGGTTAGGATCTGAAGAGGGGCACCCCCTCTGAAAAGAGTTCTCTTTTCTCCCCATCTGCAGAGAGGGGAGAATTGAACCTTGGTCTCCCATATCCCAGAGGAATGCTCTAACTGGTGGACTAAAAGTTATAAGGGGGCAGAGGTACCCCCCCACCATCTCCTCTTCTGGCTGCATTTTGAATGGGACCCGATCAGATAGGTGGCCTCTGAGAACCCTACTGGAATGGCCTCTCCATAGACAACTCATGCCTCCCCAGACCTGGGGGCAGTGATTTCCCTACACCCTCCCTGAATTTCCCCAACCCTCCCTCCAGTTTTGTGAGCTAGTTACATACCAATTCAGTGACTGGAAATCTGAATTTAAACTGAAACATTAATACACACTTTAAAAGCTTATACAGTGTATGATAAAATATGTGTATCTGAAAAAGTATAATAGATTGGAAAAGTATGAACATAGACTAGTCCTTGCTTCTTATACACTGTTTTTTATGATGTCGGAGTGCATTCCATTTCGGTGATGTTGGGCCAACTAATAATTCAAATTATGATTTGGTAAGCCAAAAGCTCATATGAATTCTCATTCCTAGACAAGCTATGATGTAGCTGGGGATGTAGGAAAGGCCTTAGGCCAATTATATTAATTCACACCTAATCTACCTAGGTTCATTAGCAAAAGAGCTGTGTTTCGCAAAGTGATAGACTTGTGCCCGGGTTTGGGTTACAACCACTTGAAATGTGGAATGGGGGATAAAGTTGTTCTTATGGTACTGAGTAAAGGAGTAGAACTGTAAGCCGTGTGAATGCAATTTGAAGACATCAGAGAGAGGGTGAGGACCCTGTCCCTCTCCACTGTTTAAAGACAGAGCTGATTAGGCTCTCCAAGATAGCTTTTTGTTCGGTTAAGTGGACCATGCACTGACATCACTGACATACATCAATTGACGCGTAAAGTGCTTCCTGTTACTTGTGGGGACAGTGGTTCCTGTGGGGACAGTGTGTTTGTGTGAGAGAGACGACCCAGACTGAGCACTAGCACGCCGACGTTGAGAAGTTTGCGGACACTGAGGAGAGCGTCTAGACTCGAAATAAGAGCCTGGGAACTCGTCAGAGACTGGTGGCAACCTACACAGGAGGCCTCGACAGAGGGTAGTACAGGCGAAGCTGATGGGGCAGGAGTGCACCCAGAGTACTCGGCTAGGCCATGCAAGAGTGTTGAGTTGACGTGGCAACCATAGAAGAGCCTAGGACGTGGTCAAGCGACAGTGAGAGTAGGATGAGAACAATAGCACAAGTGCCTTCTTGTCCCCACCTGGGAAGGTGTACGGGCTCATATGAAAGCACCTCTGACTCTGAGTCTCCACTTGACCAAGATACACCAGTGAGTGGGGTGCGGTGGGGAGGGAAAAGTGAGGACGTTAGTAAACATTATTGTTTGTTGGACTATATTTTAGTCACTTTGCTCCAGAATGTCTAAGATTTTGGTGCTGACTGGTATAGGGGAAAATCACTTAATATAATATAGTTGTTAGCTGCTAAGTTGTCCCTATGGGTTGTCCAAGATTTTTAAAATGCATATATTTGCCAAGGTTAGTCTATCTGCACCTACTATGGTTAAGCTGATCTCTGGAAGGTCGATTATCTGGGGAGAAGTTTTCTGTATCTTTAGAACATTTACTATTATATATTAATTTTAACACAAAAATGGTCACTATGTGGGTCAACTCAATGGTCCAAAGTAGTCCCATACCCTTGGTCATTACACACAGGTGGTCAGCAGGTGCTTCATGGGGAAATGAACTCAGAGTGTATCATTCGTGATCTGTATTCTCGATCGGTGGTACCTTCTGTAGGGACAATATTGAACTCGGTTAGATCATCAGGGGCTATGGCCCGGATGCCACCATTTGGGTCCAGCATTTTGCAGTTATAACGGGTGGGTCAAGTGATACTCCCCAATCTGGCTAATAGCCACAGAGTGGACCTACTTCCCAGGATTTTATCTAGTTCTTTTTATAATGCTGTATAGTTTGGTCTTCACAGCATCCCTGGCAAAGAGTTCCTAGGTTGACTTTATTGCGTGAAGAAGTATATCCTTTTTTTTTCAAAAAGAAGGACCATGCTGCACTATAGATGTCATGAGTGACTACTAGTCTTCTGTTATGTGAAGATAAATAAATTTCCAGATTCACTTCGTTCGCGACCGAAGTCCAGATTTTGTAGAGCTCCTATCATCATCCCCATTATCAACTCTTTATCTCGAGCTGAAGATTCCAGTTATTTAACTTCCTGTGTCTACCCTGATCATTTTGTTGCCCAGTATCTGTACTTTCCAATTCCAATGATATATAGTTTTAGGAATGCGGGTGACAGATGGCACTGCACACTATTCAAGGGTGGTGTGACGCAGTGGGATTTATATAGAGGCAAATGGGATTTTTTCTGTCTTATTATCTATCGCCTTTCTTAATGAATTCCCAAACATTGTTTGCTTTTGTGACTGCTGCTGCACATTGAGTGGTGTTTTCAGAAGACTATCCACAATGACTCCAAGATCTCTTTCATGGTGTTAACAGCTAATTCAGATGCCATCATTTTGTAATATATAGTTGAGATGCTTTCCCATGTGCATTATTTGCATTTATTAACATTGAATTAATTTGCCATTTGTTGCCCTAGTCACCCAGTTTTGTGAGATCCCTTGTAGCTCTCGCAGTAATCCTGGGAACTTAACTATCTTGAATAGTTTTGTATCATCTGCAAATTTTGCCACCTCACTGTTTACCCATTTTTCCAGATTAATATGTTGAACAGTACTGGTCCCAGTACTGACCCCTCAAGGATACCACTATTTCTCTCTCTCCATTCTGAAAACTGATAATTTATTCCTACTCTTTGTTTCCCATCTTTTAACCAGTTATTGATCCATGAGAGAACTGCCCTCTTGTCCCATGATGGCTTACTTTTCAAAAGTTAATTTAAATTAAATACATTTTTTTAATTATTTTTTTTTCTTTAGAAATCTAGATCTGTTGTGTGTTTTGGTATAACTTGCATTTTCCTTACGTTAAATTTGCATAATCCTAACAAAACATTTACTTTATTCATATCTCTTATATATCTCATTGGACCTGACACCCCCCCTGAAAATTTGAACACCCCCCCTAATTTTAATTCCTGGGGAAACCACTGCCTGGGAGCCATAATTTAAAGGGGAGGTCACTTGACAGACCCATGCGTCTCCTCTGCCCAGCGACCCTTACCCCTCCTCCCCCGCCTTGCACCTAGCGTGGGCTGCCGTGCCCTCCCTGCCTCAAGTCAGGGTGGGAAGGGGGTTTCTGTTCTTCTCCCAGTGCATCTCCCCTTTACCCCCCGACATGTATGGCCCCTGTCCCTGGCAGGCAGGCCCAGGTGGGGAGCAGGATGGAACTGCTTCTCACATGCTGAAGCGGGCTGCTCAGGGTTTCCACTCCGTACAGCGCAGCAGCTGCCTGAGAAGAAGGCAGCAGCGGCAGCAGTGCCCCACCCCGCCCCGCCTGGGCCTGGCTGCTGGGGACAGGGGCCGAGCGAGCCAGATACGTGCTGGGGAAGCTGGGAGACTCCTACTCGCTCAGCCACTGTCCCTGGCAGCCAGGCCCAGGCAGGGAGCAGAGGAGATGGGGTGGGCCGCGGCCTCCCAGCCAGGTTCCCTCAGGCAGCTGCTGTGCTGCATGGAGCAGCAATTCAGGCATGAGAAGTGACTGGTCCCACCCGTTCTGCTCCCAGCTTGGGCCTGGCTGCCAGGGACAGGTGCCAAGTGTGCTGGGGACAGGCACAGTGGGAAGACAGAGCCCCTCTCCCTCCCCACCACTCAGCAGGCCAATCTGGGAGAGGCAATTGACCCTGTGTGCCCCCGCTACCCATTCCTTCCGAGTCCCTTTACATGAATGTCTAACTTTCCCTGCTTTGTGAATCGCTGTGGGGCTTAGCTGGGAGACAGGCATCCAAATGCCTAGATGGAGGCAGCAGTACACACACTCACAGGCAGAAACATAGGTGCCTGGAGAACTTTTACTCTGAAAACCTTAAGCTCCAAGTGAGTTTAGGTGCCTATCGTGTTGGGCAAGTGTTTTGTGGATCTCAGTGGAAACAAAACTGGGATTTAGGCTCCTAAACCCTAGACTCAGAGACCTATGTCTGGAGTGTAGGCATCTATTTACTTTTGTGGAGGTGAAAATGTTTGTACTACTACTGGCTTAATTGGGGTAAGCGAACTCGCTGGGTGAGTGGGGAGGCATTTCTGGTATTACTTGGAGAACAGATTTTTATTATTTGTGTTAGGTGCTGTCTGTGTGCATATGAATGCACGGAAGATATATAAGACTAGTCAGACATTTAAATGATGTGCATTTATTCACACTGTTTAGTGCACATAACATACTTAGCACTTACATCATCCTGGCTGCATTCACAGTGATTTAGATATATGAACTAATTAATCCTCAAAATGCCAGTGTGAGTAAGCACTTATGGCTCTCATTACCACAATAATCTGAGCACCTCACAATCTCTAATGTAAGTGCTGTTATCCCTATTTTACAGCCAGGAAACTGAGGAACAGGGAGACTATATGTCACACAGAAGTCTGGTAGAGCAGGGAATTGAACCTGGTTGTTCCACAGCACAGGCTAGCACCCTAACCACTGGGTAGTATTAGAATAGCCATTTTACAAATGGCTGAACCAGTTAAGTGATTTTCCCATAGACAAAGGGTGAAAGAGTGGCAGAGCTGAGGATAGAAATTGGGACTTCAGTGCGAGTCGATAGTGAGAAATGAGGCTTTAGGAGTCCTAATGCCTCATTCCCCATCCTGCTACTAACCCTGGAATAGCTCCCATGCCCCAGAAAGACAGAATGCAGCCTAACCTCTCTTAGGCCCATGAACTGAAGCTGGAAGATTCTCCTCATGCTTAAATGCAAACAAATAAGAACAGAAGACAGAGAAGAATCACAAAATATAATTCCTGCCCTTGATTAATGTGATTAATGCTTCCTTTCCTCTACTAGCAATTACATCAACAAGAGCAGTTTCATACAACACAGACATCTGGCTGGGACTAGAAGGTACAGCATGTTTATGCATTATTAATACTTTCAAAAGCATTCTTCTGTGGCATGATTATATGCACTAGAGCAGTGTGAAATGTCCTTTACAGCAAAATTAATTAATGCAGGTACCTGAACTCTTTTAATAAGTGTTCATCTTTTTGGAATAAATTCCTCATTTGGACTAAATACATTTGTTTTGCCAAATAGTGAAACAAATTAGGAGTTGAAATCGGTTTTGATTATAAGTTAGTGGCCAAGCACTTCTTCATTCTTAGAAGATATAATCTGGTCAGGGAACCATGAGGTTATCATAATGGAAAATTGCAAATCCCAGCCTTATCCTGGAAGAGCTCTTTAGGGATTCTTGGCTACTTCTGGAACAATGATGCTATTGTCTCTCAGTTTAAATATTAGGCCTTGGCACTGAACATAAAATTATAGCGGGAACCTTCTAAAGCATAACTTTGGGATAGAGTTATTGCATTTCCTTAAATGGTTTATCCTCTAACAAAACGTGACCTAAGAAAGTTACTTAGATGGTAAGCCTTTCACAGGAGGGACTGTTTCTGTTCTATCTCTGGAGCCAGCAGAGAAGGAGATAGACAACAGACAGACACAGAGGGAGCCAATGGAGCTTCTTGCTGTACTTGCTTTATTGTTCTGGCTGAAAAATCTGAAATCAACCTGAAAGTGAGGCTTTGGGCTGTGGAGTGGGGGAGAGTACAGAGCCCCTTGCACATTTAAAGGGAAAGGACATGACAATTTGTTTGCTAGATGTTTGTACAGCAACTAACACAGCGGGGCTGGTGCCTCGAGGTGCCACTGCAATACAAACAATGGCCTGGTCTACACTACGCGTTTAAACCGATTTTAGCAGCGTTAAACCGATTTAACGCCGCACCCGTCCACACTACGAGGCCCTTTAGATGATATAAGGGCTCTTAAATCGGTTTCTGTACTCCTCCCAACGAGAGAGTGCGCTAAAATCGGTTTACCAAGTATGGATTAGGGTTAGTGTGGCCGCAAATGATGTATTGGCCTCTGGGCGGTATCCCACAGTGCACCATGACCGCCTAGACAGCATTCTGAACTCGGATGCAGCCGGGCAAGGTAGACAGGAAAAAGCCTCGCGAACTTTTGAATTACATTCCTGTTTGCGCGAGTGGAGCTCTGATCAGCACGGGTGCGATGCAGTCGCCAAATCCAAAAAGAGCTCCAGCATAGACCATACGGGAGATACTGATCTGATCGCTGTATGGGGAGACAAATCTGTTGTATAGAGCTCCGTACAGAAGACAATAATACCAAAGCATTTGAAAATCTCCAGCTACCAGTGCTCTGACAAGCGTTAACGGAAAGCCAAGAATTCAAAATGGATCTCATGAGGGAGGGAGGGGGGTACTGAGATCCAGCTATCCTACACGTCCAACAGCATCTCCGAAAAGTATTTCATTCTGGCCTGAGCTCCCAGTGCCTGTAGGTTAAAACATTGTCCCGACATGGTTCAGGTATACTCATCAATTTACTCCCTCCCAACACGTGAAAGAAAAAGGGAAAAAAATCATTTCTTGACTTTTTTTAATGTCAACCCTATGTGTACGATCTGCTGAGTAACGCGATAACTGAGGAGTAAAAAACAGTATCCGCTCTGCTCCTCCTGGTGCAGATGGTACAATATGCTTGATAGCTGCTGGTACTCCTGGCCTGGCCTAAGTGAGGCTGGCTGGGGTGCCTGGGTAAATAGAATGATTCCGCGTCCTTCCAGTAAAGATGGTACAGGAACGGCGTGGAACTGTCTTCAATCACAGCAACTGGGGGCTGAAGCTCCGTCAGCACCCTCCTTTCAGTGTAAAGAAGATTCTGTACTTCCTGGACTATCATAGCAGCGGGATGCTGGCGCT
>NC_133772.1:129575184-129577013 GCF_003597395.2 Chelonoidis abingdonii | reverse complement strand
TGGGGGTCCCTAGGCAAGGTTTTGGGGGGACCAGAGTGTACCAGGCACTGGAATTCCTGGTTGGTGGCAGCGCTACAGGTTCTAAGCTGGTAATTAGCTTAGAGGAATGCATGCCGGTACCCCATCTTTTTGGACGTTAAGGTTCAGAGTGGGGAATTGTACCATGACAGGGCTGTTATGGATTTTTCTGCCCTTTCATCCACACTGGAGGGGGGATTGCTGGAGGAGCATGCTGTTTCATGAGAAGAACCCAGAGAGGGATCTGGGACTTTTCTTCCCTACTCATGTTGGAAGGCAGGAGGGAGGGAGTAGGAAGCCAGTGGTGGTCACAAGAGAGAGTTATAACTTTCCTTTGGCTACATCAAAGTGACATAGCTCAGTGGCTTTCAATCTTGAACCCTTGACACTACTTGTTCTCTCCTGCATAAGTTCACTGTATAAATCTATGTAATTATCAGCTGGAATATTTTTCAGTCATATCAGCCTTTAGCCACCAGAAAAGTTTAAAAAATGTGGATACTTCACTGTCCTTTGGGTCCATAGGCTGTAATACACTATGGGAGTTATGAGTATGTTGGTTGAACATCAAATAGTGTAAAATGCTCATAACCATACATGCTTCAAAACTAATTTTTTTCCCCATAGAAAAGTTTGACTTCATAGTGCAGCATATTCAAAAACTAAACTAGCTCAATTTGGAAATGCTGCTCTTGGTGCCTCTTGCTCTCCCATTCTCTGGTCAAACTACAGCTCCCATATGCACCATGGTCCCCTCTCTTGGTAAGGGGAGTGGGTGAATTGTGGAAATCCTGTGGGTGATAAAGTCTGACTGGGGAGCCCATCCTATAGAGGAGAATAGGTCAAAAGGCAATGGAATTGCAACTTGCACTACAGTGGCATATTTGAATTGAAATATTTTGGGTTTGGGGGCATTTGTTTTTTTAATGAAAAATCAAAAATTTCCACAGAAAGTGGACGCTTCTTGTGAAAAAAATAATTTAGCTGGAAACCTGTTTCCACCAAAAGACAGTATTGTGGAAATTTTTGATCAGCCCTTGTTCCAATATTGCCTTGCACATTCAGTTAAATTGCTTTGTACAGCTTCATTCTGAAATGTTTTTAAAAGTATTCCTTTTGAGAATGGATATCTTTCCTCCCAGTCCATTGGCCATAGAGAACAGGTTTCTCATCAGATGCAGAAATGTGCAAAACTGGCCTGAACTATAAAATTAATAGCACGTCCATACAGAAGTGAATTATCACCAGACATCTCAGTGGACCTTTTAAAATATTCAGTTTTTAGGGGGTGAAGCTTAAATTCTGTAAAGGATTTTCCTCAAATCTTAAACTTTTAGTGGCCAACAAAAAACGTGCAGAGTGGAAGCTGGTTGCCAGATGTTCCACAGCTCTGAGAGATAAAAGGAGATCATTTTTACAAGTTTAACTGGGTGATATAGTAACCACTGTGTAAAATACATATTTTTTATTAAGTCATGATGCAGTTGGACAATAATGTTCCATATTTTCCAATAAGAACCTGTTTAGCTTGCCTCATCCAAGATGAATTTATTGGCAGTTCTAACTGCTTCTCTTTCACTTTACAATGCTGGCAAAGTTGGTAGGAGGTTTTTTTTTTTAACCCTCCTTGATTTTATTGTTTTAGTTATTTAAAATGACATTGTCTATTGACACTTAACATCAATCTTATTAACTAATTTCATAAATAAAGTACAAAAAAGCATCACACTCTAAAGTGATAAAACAGATTGGAGAAGTTGCTTAGTTCACAAGGCTCTGTATGTGAGAGTCAAATCAGTACACTCTGTGCA
>NC_133772.1:129571028-129575084 GCF_003597395.2 Chelonoidis abingdonii | reverse complement strand
GCTCCAGAAATCGACGCTAGCCTCGGACCATGGATGCACATCGCTGAATTAATGTGCTTAGTGTGGCTGCGTGCACTCGACTTTATACAATCTGTTTTACAAAACCGGTTTATGTAAAATCGGAATAATCCCGTAGTGTAGACGTACCCAATAATAATCAAGGTTTTCTTCATCTTTGTATCACGATGATATGCTGTAAGCTGCTTACGACACTAGGCAATCCAAGGAGAATGGTTACACATTACTCCTAGGCAGATATACCTACATTCATTAATGCACCATCCATTCTTGAAGGGACAAAGTGACTCCCTGAGTCTGTACCTTAGAAGTGAGGAGACAGTTTTTTGCTTGCCTTGGTATCTGAAACTAAGAACTCAAATGGGAGGAAAGGTCACATTTTCAGTAGGAAATTGCACCCAACTGGGTGTGGCTGCATCACTTGCCTGTGCATTTACTGTCCATGCAGGCACAAATCAGGAAAATAAATATGCAAATGACTGCTGGAGGCCCAGCTTTTGTCTGTGCGATGGCCTCATCTCTGCTTGCGCCTGCAGTTTCATATATGCAAATGCGTCCAATTATTTGTGTGCACAGAGCCTTATTATTGTTATTATTTCTGTTACAAAGGTGCCTTAAAACCTTAACCAAGATCAATGCCCCAGTGTGCTGCTAGGTGCTGTATATACTCATCATAAGAGAGAGGTTCTGCTCTGAAGAGCTCATAATTACCTATACATGACAGAGAAGTAGGAACGGGTGAAGTGTTGTATAGCCTTGAGAAAGTCACGTCAGGGAAGAGAATCCGGGTCTCCTGATTCCCAGCTCAGTGCCCTGTTTCTAGTCCATGCTTCCTTTCTGAAATGGTGATCCTAATAATAAAAGAGAAAATGAATCTAACACTCAGTCTCCTCTGGGTTTCCTAGGCCATGTTTTGTGAAACCAGACTCTGTCCTCTTGTGAATATGGGCCAAAAAGAGGACCAATGCTGCCAGGCTATTTGACCTTGCTTAAAATACAAAAACAGAGGGCTACAAATCTAAGATGGGGAAAATGGCAACCACTGCAAAAGGAACCCCAGGCCAGTGCCTTAACCACAAGACTGTCATTCCTCTCCAAGCACTGCAGGAAGATTCTGTTCCACGGGCATTTCCAGTTCAACCTGAAAAGAGAATTCCCAGAAATCTCATGAGAGCAAGCCTGCTTTCATCATATTCTAGCTCAGGGCCACCTGGGGTGGGGGCAACTGGGGCAATTTGCCCCAGGCCTTGGGCCCCGCAGAGGCCCCTATGAGAGTTTTTCGGGGGTCCTGTAGCGGGGTCTTTCACTTGCTCCGGGGGCCCCAGAAAACTCTTGCGGGGCCCAGGTCCCCGGAGCTTCTTCCGCTCCGGGTCTTCGGCAGCAATTTGGCAGCAGGGGGGTCCTTCCACTCCGGGACCTGCTGCTGAACTGCCGGGTCTTCAGCGGCTATTTGGCAGCGGGGGCCTCCTGCTGCCAAAGACTCCAGGCCCCCTGAATCCTCTGGGTGGGCCTGGTCTAGCTCAGGTCCAACCCTCTCTGGTTTGGATGGTGTGAACTTTTGGATGCTTTTCATTGACTCAGCTTCTGTTCTGTTTGTGTTGTTGCTCTTCACGACAACACATCCTGCCCATGCCTGCTATATTACATTGCTCAGCATTGTACTTGGCTCGGGGCAGGAAGTTAGTTTACCTTGGCAAATATATCACTGTAAAATCTCCTGATGAAAACAATTTATTTAAAAGCATGTGGTTGAAACAAACAAAAAACCACAACCCTTATGATCAGCAGAACTGTTCTCCCTCAGCTTGTATGGGCAGATTCACTCGCAAGGCCAAGCTGCCATGTGGGGTTATAAAATAGAAACAAGTCCTTGTAAGAACTGATCTAACTTTCTTCAATTGCCCTTGAATCTTTAATCACTCTCACCACTTTAAAAGCAGCAGATCTGGCAGCTGATAATTAGACTGAGCCTGAAGCAGGATGGCCAGTGGCCAGATCACATCTCCTTTCATCTGCATATTTATGCATTTAAAGGAAAATAACTAGGGTTCTTTCCTAACTGAATCTATAAATTAAGTTCTCCAGGCTGGTTCTAAACTTTCCCTCTGATTTTAAATAAATAAATAAAGGTTTATTTTTCCTTCTTCATTTTCCTGTACTGGATATAAACATGGGAGAAGTGCTGAGATGACCCACACAGATAATGGATCCTCAGTAGCATGTGATGTGTCAGCAAGGTAAAACCTAATGCACTTATTTTTGAGATAAATTTTTTATTTGATTCCTGGGACAGAAAATGTTGAACTCTCCAAGACTCCTCATGTAAACTGTCTGGATCTTCTCTGTTTGACTAAAGAATAACAAAAAATTACCCAGGCAATAGTGATCCCACATTTGAAGCATTATCAGATACAAAACAATGTATTTTGCCCGGTACTGTACTGGTTAGAAAATCATTGACAGAGCCTGTATTGGCACTGAGCCTACTGGAGATTCTGGGCCAATATCTGACATGATGTTCCCCTATACAGATGTCAAAATAAAGGAACTTGCTCCAAATGAGAGTCTCTCTCCAAAACTGTGGACTGCTGGAGATCTTTCACAGTTCACAATGTCAGAGAAAACAACGGATGGTTGATCTCTCTCTGTGTTATGCCTTCAAACCCTCTGTCAGAGGCAGACTCAATTCATCTGAATCCTCCATGTGTTTAGCGTTAATTATGCATTCTGGCTACAGAATAGTGTGACAGGGCTGCCATTGTCTTTCTTTATCTCTTGGTAGTGAAGTGTAAGGAGTGATGCTGTGTGAATTGGTCAGAGAAGGCAAGGCTCACTTCACAGAGTTTGGCAAGGATGCTTTCTCCATGTCCCTGGCTTGTGGCTGACAGCTTCTGACAGTTTGCATGACATCACATAGGACACTTTGCAATTCATTTTCACTCTCATTCTAACCATTGTGCCCTGTCTGAGATGTGAATGCATGCTTTTCTATTAGTACTGAATGACAAAATAAATCACTATTAAAACGCATGATGCAGTGAGGTCAAGAGGTTATTGCTTGTGACATTCACAAAGCAATCAAACAACTGACTATGTCAAGCTGTCCTGCAAGAGCATGAGTACCAACCTCAGGGCAGACTGTTAAGAACGAGGGCACAAACACCAGCTTGGCTGGGGGTTCTATGCTTGGATTTCACCAACCAATTATCAAATGTAAACTCTTCAGGCACTACAACAGCCTTAACATGGAGTCACCAGCAGTGCCCTTGGGTACTCCAATCTATCTTGTCACCTAGGCAAACCTACCTTTGTGTTGAATGGTCCCTTACACCATGCATCATAGCAATGCCTGGTCTACACTACGTGTTTATACCAATTTTAGCAGCGTTAAACCGATTTAACGGCACACCCGTCCACACTACGAGGCCCTTTAAATCGATATAAAGGGCTCTTTAAAGTGGTTTCTGCGCTCCTCCTCAACGAGAGGAGTAGCGCTAAAATCGGTATTATCATATCAGATTAGGGTTAGTGTGGCCGCAAATCAATGGTATTGGCCTCCGGGCCATATCCCACAGTGCACCACTGACCGCTCTGGACAGCTATCTGAACTCGAATGCACTGGCCAGGTAGACAGGAAAAGCCCCGCGAACTTTTGAATTTCATTTCCTGTTTGGCCAGTGCGGAGCTCTGATCAGCACAGGTGACCATGCAGAGCTCATCAGCACAGGTAGCAACGCAGTCTCCTGAGAATAGAAAAATAGCTCCAGCATGGACCACACGGGAGGTACTGGATCTGATCGCTATATGGGGAGAGGACTCTGTGCTAACAGAACTCCGTTCCAAAAGACGAAATGAAAGAACATTTGAAAAAATTTCCAAGGCCATGATGCAGAGAGGCCACACCAGGGACTCAAAACCCCAGGACGACGGACGGCTATTTATAAGAAGAAGAATCTCTTAACTGGATAGCACCAAGTACAAAAAAGGGGGGCAGCCAACGGTCAACACCGCCAAGACCTCCTCCGTTCTCCCCTCCAA
>NC_133772.1:129555595-129569629 GCF_003597395.2 Chelonoidis abingdonii | reverse complement strand
CCTCAAAAACACCAGAACGCTGTATTAAGTCTTGCTCATAGTCATCTTTTTGGGGGGCATTTGGGGGTAGAGAAGACCCTGGCACGAGTCCTATGACGGTTCTTCTGGCCCGGAGTACATGAAGAAGTGCGGAGGTACTGTGCATCCTGCCTGGAGTGTCAGCTGCACAGTCCCTGTCCCACCTGAGGGCACCTTTAGTACTCCTTCCCATCATAGAGGCCCCCTTTGAATGAATAGCCATGGACCTAGTGGGACACCTGGAGAAGACGGCTCGGGGCCACCAATATATACTTGTTGTTTTAGCCTATGCTACTCGTTACCCAGAAGCCGTCCCCCTGCAGAACACAGCCTCTAAAACGGTAGCCAGAGAGCTAGTGGGGATCTTTGCCTGAGTGGGGCTACCAAAGGAGATATTAACAGACCAAGGAATCCCATTTATGTCAAAGCTATTGAAGGACCTCTGTACGCTGCTCCATATACATACCCTGAGAACTTCAGTCTATCATCCGCAGACTGATGGATTGGTAGAAAGGTTTAATCGAACCCTCAAGGCTATGATAAGGAAGGTGGTAAGTCGGGATGGGAAGGATTGGGACACCCTACTGCCCTACCTTATGTTCGCTATCCGGGAAGTACCTCAGGCCTCAACTGGGTATTCTCCGTATGAGCTATTATACGGGCATCACCCTCGTGGCATACTAGACATTGCCAAAGAGATCTGGGAAGAGGAACCCAATGAGGGGAGAAACATAATAGAACATATAATACAGACGCAAGACCGGATAGCCCATGTCACCCCTATTGTACGGGAACATTTGGAAAAGGCACAGGAGGCCCAGAGAACCCATTACAATTGCCAGCTAAAAGTCCGACAGTTCCAATCAGGGGATCGGGTGATGGTGTTGGTACCCACAGCAGAAAGCAAGCTTCTGGCCCAATGGCAGGGACCCTATGAGGTGATTGAACCCATAGGGGAAGTAACCTACAAGGTGTGGCAGCCAGGACGCCAAAAACAAGAACAGATTTATCACATCAACCTTCTGAAACCCTGGCATGCACAAGAGGCATGCATAACTGTCCAAAAAGACCTAAAGGAAAACAAGCCTTCCAAACAGGTGAGAGTGTCTCCCGATTTAACACCAGACCAGAAGAATGAGGTGTCTGAGATGATCTTCCGGAACCAAGATGTGTTCTCGACAAAACCGAGACATATCACAACATCGTCACGAACCCTGGGGCCAGAATAACAATGAGGCCCTATTGGGTGCCAGCGGCCAAAAGGGAGGAAATAAAAGCAGAAGTAAAAAAAAATGCTGGAGTTGGGGATCATAGAAGAATCCCACAGTCAGTGGTTGTCATGGCATAACTCCCCACTCTGAACCTTAGAGTCCAAAAAAAATGGGGTACCAACATGAATTCCTCTAAGCTTAATTACCAGCTCAGATCTGATAGCTGCCACCACCCAAAAGTATAGTGTTTTGGGGCATTCTGGTCCCCCCAAAAACCTTCCCTGGGGACCCCAAGACCCAAATTCCTTGAGTCTCACAACAAAGGGGAATAAACCATTTCCCTTCCCCCTCCTTTCTTCCTCCCAGATCTTTCCCACCCTGGGTACACTAGGAGATCACTGTGATTCAAACTCCTTGAATCACAACATAGAGAGGAATGTCCCTTCCCCCCCCTTTTCTTTTTCCCTCACCAAGAGGCGATACTGATTCAAACTCTGTGAATCTAAAACAAAGAGGGAATGCACCTTTCCCCCCCCTTCCTTTTTCCCTTCTCCCACCAATTCCCTAGTGGGTACAGACTCCGTTTCTTAGAGCCTTACCATGGGGAAAAAATTAATCAGGTCTTTAAAAAAGAAAGCTTTTAATAAAAGAAAGAAAAAATAAGAATTCTCTGTAAATTCAAGATGGAATATTACAGGGTCTTTCAGCTTATAACCACTGGGAATACCCTCCCAGCCTAAGTATACAGTTACAAATTAGAATCCTTCAGCAAAATCCATTTGCAATAAGAAACAATCAAAAAAGACTAACCCGCTTTTACTCAATACTCACTAATTTTGAATATATAATTAGAGAGCTGTAGTACGTCTGGTCACTCTTAGAACAAGAGAAACCATAGACAAAGACAAGTATACGCAAAATTTAAGCTCTCCTCCAGAGATTAGAAGTGAGACTGTGCCTCTATCGGGCGTGATTGTCCTCTGTTCACAGCGAGGTCTCACGTGAGAGCCCCGTTTAAACAAGAGAACATTAACCGCGGTTGAAGCGGAGCTGCGATAGGTCGCACGACATATCTTATGATAAGCACCGCCCGGGGCAGGCCTAAGGGCCAAGATAGAACTGAAGACGAGAACTAAAGACTTAAGCGTTATCCAGCCAGTCACATCTATATGTCACGCACTCACACTCGCAGCCACTGCGCCACACCGAGCTCGATGGGCTCACATAGACCCCGGTATTTGACTACTCTAAAGACTTGACAAAGGCGTATGCCAAGATTCCCACTTGCGAAGATGCAAAGGAAAAGACTGCATCTCTTACACCAGAGGGTCTTTTCAATATCTGTCCTCCCTTTTGGACTACGGGGCTCCAGCACTTTCCAGCGCCTCATGGACAAGCTATTAAAGCCACAAAACCGCTATGCTGCTTGCTATTGGACGACGTGTCGCGTTCTACCCCAACTGGAAATCCACTAGAGAAGGTGGAGGCAGTCCTTGATCCTCAGTGAGCGGCTCGACAACAAACCTGCCAGTGCATCTGTACAGTTTATAGGAAGGCCAATATCTTTGGCTACATTTGTGGGAAAAGGTCTGGTAAAACCCAAAGTGAACAAGTTTGGAGGTATCCAAAAATTGGCCCCGCACCACATCGCAAAGAAACAAGATCCTGGGCATTCTAGGTGTATTAGTGGGTATTTACCGACGAATTTTATCCCCCACTTTGCACAAAGGGCAAGCCCCTGACAAGACCTAGTGAAAGCCCGTGGACCCTGATCTGTAGATGGTCTGAAACAGCAGAAGCAAGCATTCATGAGCCATGCAGACTGCCTCTGCAGTAACCCTGTATGATAGCCCTATTTAAACCAAGGCATTTATCCTGCAGATACAGATCCGCATCCAAGTAGGGTTGGGGGCGCATTCTATCAGCAGATGGGTCGGGGAGGAGGAAACACTCAAAATTCTCTAACTCGTAGGGAAGTCCTTACGAGGGAACAAAAAATAATATGCAGTTGGTGGAGAGGGAGTGCCATCGCATAAATGGACCATGGAATGTATTGTGCTACTACTTGCTTGGCGGCAGATTTGTCCCTTGTGTACGACCATTTATGGCCCTCTTCATGGATGCAAGCGGAACAAAGGAGAAGAATACAAGGGTGACCAGGTGTCTTTCCCTCCAATCTTTCCAGTTCTGTGTGCAACACAGGCAGGACCCATCTACGGCAATGCCGATGGATTGTAACCTGTGCACTGTCTGGCATCCCAAGCTGCCCAATCCCGCTTGGTGTTGAGCAGGGGGGAGGGATATTACAGACCCAGACCAGAGAGTACAAGGAGTTGGTAGAGAGGGTCAAATATACTGGTTACTGGATGAAGTAGTTTCTGTTCCTGAGTGACCAGAGCAGGGCTGCACTAGAGTAATCAGGAACCTGCTAGAACCAATGAACGGCAGATAGGATGATTAGATCACACTGCAGCAATCAAGGCAGCTAATCAATGGCCACCTGGTATAAAAGGAGCTCACTCCAGTCAGGGGAGGAGGAGCCAAGGGAGAGGAAGTGCGTGTGAGGAGCTGGAGCAAGAAGCACAAGGGAGCTGAGATGAGGGTGTGCTGCTGGAGGACTAAGGAGTACAACGTTATCAGACACCAGGAAGAAAGTCCTGTGGTGGAGGATAAGAAGGTTTTTGAGGAGCCATGGGGAAGTAGCCCCAGGGTTGGTAGCTGTCATCAGCTGTACAGGAGGCACTAAAACATCTGCACCCAGGTCCTGGTCTGGAACCCGGAGTAGTGGGCGGGCCCGGGTTCCCCCCAAACCTCCCAACTCCTGATCAGACACAGGAGGAGTTGATCCAGACTGTGGGGAAGATCACTGAGGGGAGCAAATCTGCCAATAAGTACAGGACCCACCAAGGTAGAGGAGGAACTTTGTCACAACTGGTGTCAGAAGTGGGATAGTGGTGTGCACAGCGTGGCAGAAGAAGGAGGGTGATTTTAAAAAAAAAAAGGTAGAGGGTTAATTTTTTTCACCACAATGAATGACTTAGTATGGGTATTGATACAAGCTACAGCTGCCCAGCAGGAGGCTACCCGTGTCCAGGCAGCTGCCCAACAGGAGGCAGTGCGGCTGCAGCAAGAGACTAATCGCCTGCTGATGGAGCAGGCTTCTTAAGACTGGGCTATGTTGCGGGAACTGGTAAACCAGGTAAAGACCCTTACAGAGCTGAACCGCGGCCATGATGGGACACAGATCATACGGGCCAGCCATTGGCTGCAGAAAATGACATGGGAGGATGATGTAGAGGCATACCTTCTGGTCTTTGAGAGGACAGCCCTACGGGAGGCCTGGCCTCGAAATCAGTGGTCTGGGATCCTTGCCCCAATCCTGCGTGGAGAGGCCCAGAAGGCTTACTATGATCTGCCTGAAGAGCCTGCAGCAGATATCCCCAGCTGAAAGCAGAGTTCCTGGCCAGATCTGGGGTAACGACCGCAGTGCGGGCCCAGCAGTATGATATCACGAGTGGAGATACCAGGAAAACAAAACCCCACGGTCCCAATTGTATGACCTCATCCACCTCGCACGAAAGTGGTTGCGAACGGAGTCCCGGAGTCCGGAAGAGATACTAGAGGTCCTGGTCATCAACCGATACATGAGGGGACTACCGCCAGACCTTCGTGCCTGGGTAAGCCAGAACGAACCCTCCACCTATGATGAAGTTGTTGCACTGGTAGGGAGGCGAAGGATGGCGAGGGAGCTAACCCCACCAGTTAAGGAAGAGGCACGCCAGGTTAAACTAGCAGCACTAAGCCCTAGAGCTTGGGTGACTGGGTCACCAGAAGGGCCCAGGTGGAAAAAGAGAGGGGATGAAGGCTCACCAGAAGCCACAAAGAGTCAGAGCACTGAGAGAGAAGAGGATCATGATGTTAGATTGCCCAAACCAAGAGACTGGGGAATGCCTAGGGCTCCATACAGATGTTATGCCTGTGGGGAGTGGGGACATATAGCTGCACAGTGTCCCAATGCTGAGGAACCGATGCAGTGTAACCTGGGGAACTGGGCAGATCCATGCTCCCTAATCCACCTTGTGGGGGGTCTCACTAACCCCACATATGTACACCAGACCAGTAAAACTAAATGGGGTACATACCACGGCACTGGTTGATTCGGGGAGTGCTATCACGCTTGTCTCGGGGAAGCTCGTCAAGTGTAGTCAGCTGCTGCGGGCTAGGCATACGGGGATAACGTGTCGATGGGACAGTTGGTTATTACCCCACCATCCCAGTAAAACTCGAGATTCAGAGGAACACTACTGAGGTAGCAGCAGGTGTAGTCCCTAAACTCCCATACCCGGTGCTCATAGGGAAAGACTTCCCAGGGTTTGGAAACTTCGAGTAGGAGGATTGGAGGAAAAGGGGAACCCTGAAGTTAGTGAGACATCCACAGTAGACTGTCAACCCCTAGTCTTCTCTGAAATATCCCCAGATTTATATTCCATTCCTAAACAGGGTAGAAAGTCGAAAAGGGAAAGGAGGGCAGCTAAAGCCTTGGGAACCCAAATACTGACTCAAAGCCAGAGGGTCGCTCTTGTAGGTAGGTGGACCCAAGCAGCTGAAAAGGAGGCCACACAGGAGGGAGAAGCACCCGAGTCTGACCCCCACCCTAACGCTTATGAACCAGTAGAGGCAACAGAGACTGGGCCCCTAGATCTTGGGCAGATTAGCCCCAGGAGAGGAAATTTTGGATGGGACCAAGCTGAAGACCCAAGGTACGACAACATTAGGAAGGAGGTGACTGAAATAGATGGGGTCCCCGTGAAAGGGAAAACCCAGGGACCAGGACCCCTATTTCATAATGAAGAAGCATTCTTTACTGGGTATTGCCCAGTACAGGGCAGAAGGTAACAGCAGATCCTCGTTCCTTCAAAAACCACCAGAACGCTGTATATAAATCCTTGCTCATAGTCAATCTTTGGGGGCATTTGGGTAGAGAGACCTGGCAACGAGTTGCTATGACGGTTTTCTGGCCGGTGAGTACATGAAGAAGTGCGGAGGTCTGACCTGCACTCCTCCTGGCGTGTCAGCTCAGCAGTCCCTGTCCCACCTGAGGGGCACCTTTAGCTACTCTCCTTCCACATCATAGGAGGCCCCTTTGAATTGAATAGCCATGCGCCCTCAGTGGGACACCGGAGAAGACGGCTCGGGCCACCATAAATAATACTTAAGAGTTGTGTTTAGCACACTATGCTAACTCGTTAACCCAGAAGCCGTTTCCCCCTGCAGACACAGCCTCTAAAACGGTAGCCAGAGAGCTAGTGGGGATCTTTGCCGTGAGTGGGACTACCAAAGGAGATATTAACAGACCAAGGAATCCATTTATGTCAAAGCTATTGAAGGACCTCTGTACGCTGCTCCATATACATACTGAGAATATCAGTCTATCGATCCGCAGACTGATGATTGGTAGAAAGGTTTAATCGACCCTCAGGCTTGATAAGGAAGGTGGTAAGTCGGGATGGGAAGGATTGGACACCCTAATGCCCTAGCCTTATGTTCGCTATCGGGAAGTCTCGGCCTCACTGGGATATCTTCCGGATGAGCCTATACCTGGGCATCACCCTCGTGGCTACTAGACTTGCCAAAGAGATCTGGGAAGAGGACCAATGAGGCTGGAGGAGAACAATAGAACATATAATACAGACGGCAAGACCGGATAGCCCATGTCACCGGGCCTATTGTATCGGTGAATACTATTTGGAAAATAGGCACAGGAGCCCAGAGAACCCATAAATTGCGCTCCGAGAAAAGTCACGAGGTTCGGCAATCAGGGGGAGTCGGGTGAGGTGTTGGTGGTACCGGGGGGGGCGGACAGCAGAAAGGGCAAGGCGTGTCGGGCCCAGGGGGATGGGGGCAGGGGGGACCGGGGCTAGGGGGAGGTGTATGTGAACCGGCAGGGAAGTAGGACCTACGGAGAGGTGGTGGCAGGCCAGGACCGGGGCCGAAGGAGACAAGAACGGATTGTAGCACGATAAGGCCTTCTGAAAACCCTGGCATGCACAGAGGAGGCAGGTGCGGATAACTGTCCGAAAAGGACCTAAAGGAAAACAAGCCTCGGCCAAACAGTGAGAGTGTCCTCCGATTTAACACCAGACCAGAATGAGGTGTTCTGAGATGATCTTACGGAAAAACAAGTGTATGTTCTACCCGAGACAAAACGGGCGAGACAGTGGTCACGACATGGTCACGAACCCTGGGCCAGCAATAACATGGAGCCCTATTGGGTGCCAGCGGCCAAAAGGGAGGAAATAAAAGCAGAAGTAAAAAAAAATGCACTGGAGTTCGAGGATCATAGAAGAATCCACCCAGTCCAGTGGTTGTCATGGCATAACTCCCCACTCTGAACTTAGAGTCAAAAAAATGGGGTACCAAACTGAAATTCCTCTAAGCTTAATTACCAGCTCAGATCTGATAAGCTGCCCCACCCCAAATAGATAGTGTTTTGGGCATTCGTGGTCCCCCCAAAAACCTTCCCTGGGGACCCCAAGACCCAATTCCTTGAGTCTGCACAAAAAGGGGAAAAAACCATTTCTTTCCCCCTCTTTTCTCCCCCAGATCATTTCCCACCTCGGGTACACTAGGAGACCTGTGATTCAACTCCTTGACTACAACATAGAGAGAGAATGTCCCTTCCCCCCTTTTCTTTTCCCTCACCAAGAGGCGATACTTGATTCAAACTCTGTGAATCTAAAACAAAGAGGGAATGCACCATTCCCCGCCACCATTCCATATTTACCTTATCATCACCACAATTCCACTAGTGGGTACAAACTCCGTTTCTTAGAGCTTACCATGGGAAAAAATTAATCAGAGTCTTTAAAAAGAAAGCTTTTATAAAAGAAGAAAAATAACGAATTCTCTGTAATATCAAGATGGAATTTACAGGGTCCTTTCATGTATAACCCACTGGAATAACCCCTCCCAGCCTAAGCTATACAGTAAGAATTAGAATCCCTCTCAAGCGATATAATCATTCTGAAACAATAGAGAAACAATCAAAAAAGACTAACCCGCACTTTTACTCAATACTCACTAATTGTTGAATATATAATTAGAGAGCTGTAGGTACGTTTTTCTGGGGGTACTCTTAAAGGGGAAAAAACCCCGAAGAGAACCATGAGACAAAACAAGTAACGCAACAAATAAGCTTCCCTCCAGAGATTTGAAAGTGATGACTTGCCTCTCGGCGTGGTCCTCTGTCAGTTCAGGGTCTCACTGTGATGAGCCCCGTTTAATAAAGAGAACATAACCCGGTTAAGAGCGCGTAGTCGACATTTTGATGATCACGGCCCGCATTGTGCTAAGGGCCACACGATGACTGCACCAAGGCGTGAACTAAGACTACAGCGAAGATTATCCAGCCAGATCTATTGGAGCACCCATACTCGCTAGCACTGGCCACTACCAGCTCGATGGGCTAATCCCCGGTATTGACTACTCTAGACTTGACAAAGGGGTACTGGCAGTCTCCCACTTGCGAAGATGCAAAGGAAAAGACTGCATTCTCTACACAGAGGGTCTTTTCAAATATACTGTCCTCCCTTTTGGACTACTGGGCTCCAGCACTTTCCAGCGCCTCATGGACAAGCTATTAAAGCCACAAACCGCTATGCTGCTGCTATTGGACGACGTGGTGCGTTCTACCAACTGGGAAATCCAACTAGAGAAGGTGGAGGCAGTCCTGATCCTTCAGGTGAGCGGCCTCGACAACAAACCTGCCAAGTGCATCTGTACAGTTTATAGGAGGCCAATATCTTGGCTACATTGTGGGAAAAGGTCTGGTAAAACCCAAAGTGAACAAGTTGGGGTATCCAAAAATTGGCCCCGCACTCCTCGCAAAGAAACAGATCTGGGCATTCTAGGTGTTTAGTGGGTATTTACCGACGATTTTCCCCCACTTTGCCACAAAGGGCAAGCCCCCTGACAGACCTAGTGAAAGGCCCGTGGACCTGATCTGTAGATGGTCTGAAACAGCAGAGAGAAGCTATTCATAGCCTGCAGACTGCCTCTGCAGTAACCCTGTACTGATAGCCCTATTTAAACCAAGGCATTTATCCTGCAGAACAGATCCGCATCCAAGTAGGGTGGGGGCGCATTCTATCACAGATG
Source organism: Chelonoidis abingdonii (assembly GCF_003597395.2). NCBI lineage: Eukaryota > Metazoa > Chordata > Testudines > Testudinidae > Chelonoidis > Chelonoidis abingdonii. Next base: position 129,560,243 of record NC_133772.1, on the reverse strand, counting down.
GGTCGGGGAGGAGGAACACTCAAATTCTCTAACTCGTAGGGAAGTCCTTACGAGGAACAAAAAATATATGCAGTTGGTGGGAGGGAGTGCCTCGCCATAAATGGACCATGGAAGATTGTGCTACTACTTGCTTGGCGCAGATTTGTCCCTTGTGACGACCTTATGCCCTCTTCAATGGGATGCAAGCGGAACAAGGAGAAGAATACAAGGGTGACCAGGTGGTCTGTTCCCTCCAATCTTTCCAGTTCTGTGTGCAACACAGGCAGGACCATCACGGCGAATGCCGATGGGATTGTCAACCTGTGCACTGTTCTGGCATCCCAAGCTGCCCAACCCCTTTGGTGTTGGCAGGGGGGAGGGATATTACAGACCCAGACCAGAGGAGTACAAGGAGTCTGGTAGAGAGCCAAATATACTTGGTTACTGGATGAAGTAGTTTCTGTTCCCTGAGTGACCAGAGCAGGGCTGCACTAGAGTAATCAGGAACTGCTAGAACCAATGAACGGCAGATAGGATGATTAGTCACCTGCAGCCAATCAAGGCAGGCTAATCAATGGCCACTTCCTAGGTTTAAAAAGGAGCTCACTCCAGTCAGGTGAGGAGGAGCCAGGGAGAGGAAGTGCGTGTGAGGAGCTGGGGCAAGAAGCACAAGCAGCTGAGAGTGAGGGGGTGTGCTGCTGGAGGACTAAGCGAGTACAACGTTATCAGACACCAGGAAGAAAGTCCGTGGTGGAGGAATAAGAAGGTGTTTGAGGAGGCCATGGGGAAGTAGCCCCAGGGTGGTAGCTGTTCATGCAGCTGTATACAGGAGGCACTTAACATTCTTGCACCCAGGGCCCTGGTCTGGAACCTGGATAGAGGCGGGCCCAGTTCCCCAAACCTCCCACTCGCCTGATCAGACAGGAGTTGATCCAGACTAGTGGGGAGATCACTTGAGGGGTGAGCAATCTGCAGTAAGTGCAGGATACCCACCAAGTAAGGGAGGAACTTTGTTCACACTATATAACACATTATTATAGAAGAAAGAAATGAGAGTTATTTCCAAGCAAGCAGGAAACAGATACATGATAGTACAGTCTTACATTTCAAAAGGTAATAGAAGCTGTGGTAATCTAGCCTCCTGTCCCAGACCTGAACTTAGCGTCCACATCTGGTCCTTGTCCCAAACCTGGAACCTTTGCGTCCAAAATCTGGGGGTTACCTGAAACTCCCGCAAGCTCAACTACCAGCTGGATATTCTCGCTGCCACCCAGATCAGAATGTAAGGGCCTTGATCCCCTCCTTCTCTCTCTGGTGTCCCCAACCCTCCCTTGGGGGAACACCCAGATGTCCAAATGCCATTGGATGCTTAAAAGCAGGGGAGAAAACCTCCCCCCCCTCCTTCCCAGGCTTGCCAGAAACCGGTTTCTCCTTTTTTGCTTCCCAAGACATAAGCGGTCCTCTACCCTTCAGGACATTGGAGATGCAAAATTACCAACAGCTTGGCTTTGCCTTTCCCCGTGCCTGCCTTCCCGTGAGGGAGACAGGTACCTGACAGAGGGTGATTCTTTTTTCCTCTTTCCCGTAGCCTGCTCCTTCCCTGAAAGCAATAGGAAAATAGCCACACCTGGCTGTTTCCCTTCCCTTTGTCTCCCTAGGAAAAGAAACTTCCACACAGTTTTAAACAGCAAGTTTCTATAAAAAAGAAAGAACATAATTAAACAATAATCTTGCATTAGAAACTCAATACAGCTTCTGCTATAAGAAAATGGAAGAAACAGTCTGATTTAAAAGATAGCCCGATTTAAACCAGTTTCCAACCAATCCAATACATGTAATACAACCCAAAAGCCCTCATAGCCGAATTGCTGGGGGTTTCTGGTAACTCACAGATGTGTAGAGACATCTTGGAGTCTAACAGATGCAGTAGGAGAAGCTTGTTAACGTCACAGCGAAGAAAACACACAAAGACACAGCCAATCCACATCTATTCGTACAACCCAAAGCTCCTCATAGCCGAAGTTGCTTGGGGGTTCTTGTACTCCACAACTTTTGGTAATAATATGTGAAAATAAGAAGGGAGGTTAGGAGGAAAACCTTGTTTACTCACAGCCGAAAACAAAAAAAGACCCCGAGTATTCAAAGTCCGCCCCTGACTTTAAACAATCCAGTTCTCTGATTGGTCCTCTGGTCAGGTGTTTGGTTACCCTTTCCAGGTAAAAGAAACTTAACCCTTACCTTACCTATCTATTTATGACAGAAGCTTCTAGAATAAGCAAGATCTATATGTCCTTTAGGGCTAACCTAGGCAAAGCAGCTGGGGATCCCTTGCTTATGCCTAGAAACCTTGCCCCCAGAATCCAAGCAGCAGTGAGATGTAGTTCCTCCTTGTTAGGGGTTTTATTCCCTTTCCTCCTTCTGATTTGAGCTGCAAACCCAGCTGATGGGAGGAATTCGTTTGCAAGACTCATCTTCACTGGGGTGGGGGGAGGGGAGAGTAACAACAAAGTCTTGCATCCTCTTTACCGTTCCACTCTAGTCCATCTGGTGTTGATGGGCCTTCCTTGTCAGGCAGGCCATAACACCTTCTGTTGGAGACCAGCATTTCACACTAGTTAAAGTCTCCTAGCTAGTACTAACACAGTTACAAAAGCTGACAGGTTTGGGTCAACGAGCAGTGACTGCAGAACTTTTGGATGCGCAAGGTCACATTCCTGGATTTGTGTGTCGAACTCACCCCAGCCCTCCAACTCCTAGATATCAAAATTAGAGGTGCTTTGACAGTGGAGAAGCGAGGGGGGCTTGCAGTCTGGAAGCTTGCAACAGTGGATTGCTACTGGTCAGTGAGAAATCATTTTGGAGTTGCAGGGCCATTGTCATGCAAGTTTGTAAGGTCATTAATTGCCTCCTGCTATGCAGGACTGTGACTCTTGTCAATACGCAGGACATAGTGGATGGATTTGCAGCAATGTGGTTCTTGGACTGTGGTGGGGTGATAGACGGCACATGTATCCATATTTTGGCATCAGCCCATCTTGCCACACAGCTGCAATGGTGCCAGCTGAACTCATGACACAGTGGTGTGGGAAAGTGTCCTATCCTGGAGGAAGAAATAGGGCAGCCATCCTAAAAAACTTTGGGAGAGAATTGCAGAATACCTCCATGCAAATTTCATTGAGCTCTCTCAGGAGGATCAAAGGGAGAGCCATATGGACATAAACAAAGTTCCCTGTATGCCCTCTCCCCCCTGCCGCCTAACCCGACAGGGGAATTAAAAGAAGATGCCAACTGAATCCTCTGTTGTACCTCTACCTCTTCTCCTATGAGTAAAACAATGAAAGGTTGATACTTTTGTCTTTAGATTAGGGTGGACTGGCCTCCATCTTTACATTTAAACATTTGTAAGGAAAAAATGCATGCACACACTTACCCAAGCTCCGTTCCCCTCCTTCAGGCTCATCTATGATCATCTGGGAGGATTGGCTAGACTCTGGCGGAGTCAACAGGTCCTGGCTTGCGGCATTGCTGGAGTCCCCTGCTGCGTCTCCCTCCTCTTCCTGCCCACTGTTCCTTGATAGGGATTTGTCTCAGCCTCCTCTTCCTCCCCACTGTTCCTTGACAGGTCTGTGGAGTGCTGGATGGGTGTCTGCCAACAGCTCATTGTAAAAGCAGCAGGTCAATGGGGCAGCACCAGATCTGTTGCTGCTCTCTCTGCTTGGAATCCCTGGTGAAATTCTTTCACTTTCATGCATCACTGCTGCTGTTCTCTGTCGTACTCTTTTGACTGTGTCCCCAGTGCAATCTGCTCATAGTTGTCCAGGTTTCTATGGCTGGACTGTAGCTGTGCTTGCACAGCCCCTTTTACCCACAGCCCCCGGAGATCTAATGCATCCTATCTATTCCAGGCAGAGCGCATCTAGCGCATGGTACTGGCCTGGGCAGTTGAACACAACAAGGGACAGCTGCTAGGAGTCTTGCCAAGGTGTGCTGTCAGAAAAAGGCATTTCAAAAACACATGGGAGGTTTTAAATGGGGTGGAGATGACTTATAGTCTCTGTGACCCCTGGGCAGTGGAATTTAAAATTATGATCACAGTGATTCCTGTTGCAGGGAACGGGGCATTGTGGGACAGCTGCTGGAGACTGTTAGGGTTGACAAAGGTCATGCAGTATCTGCACTCGCACTGTGTCAATCTCAGTAGGTCGACCATGGCTCTATGCTGTTCGGGGCGGTGGTTTTACTGTGTTGCTGCAGCAAGGTGCTTTCACTAACTGGAGACACATTTGAACATAGACGTATAATGGAATGCCTAACTGCATTGCACTGTTCCGCCACAAAGGTGGTGCTGTGCATGAAACACATAATTTAAGCTAATTTTAGCTATACCTGGCAAGGCATTAAAGGATCTTATAGTGAACATGTGGTGTGAGTGTTTCTTTCTGAGAAGTAAGGTCTATAGTAAATCGTTATCTGATACACTGCCCCGCCGCGTCCCTGCCTGGAGTGGGTCCCGGCCTCCGCCTTCCACCCCTCCTCCTGTGTCCCCCCTCCGCCGCGTCCCTGCCTGCTCGCAGATCAGCTCCCAGCAGAACTGCTGTCTGCTGCCCCAGGGTCCTAGCGCCTGCCATCCGCTAATGGCAAGGCAGGCTGCCCTTACCCTGCTCTTCTG
>NC_133772.1:129538289-129553882 GCF_003597395.2 Chelonoidis abingdonii | reverse complement strand
ATATATATATATATAATCATAGGAATAAGTAACCAAACAACATTGTTTGCTGTTATCTTTTATTTTATTATGGTATTTACAATAAATGTGACAAATGTCTTGTCCCCTTTAAGATCCTGCTAGTTTTTATTGGTATAACAAAGGGACCATTGTGGTCATCTAATCTGACCACCTGCATAACACAGGCCAGAGAACTTCTGCAGACTATTCCTAAACCATATCTTTTAGAAAAACATCCAATATTGATTTTAAAATGGTCAGTGATGGAGAATCCACCATGACCAAATTGTTCTAATAGTTAATTGCCTTCTCTGTTAAACATGTACATCTTATTTCCAATCTGAAACAGCCATCTGTTCTTGAAAGCTATGGAACAGCCTTCTCAGAGTATGGGAGGTAAGAAATCTAACTAGTTTTAAGATGGAGCTTGCTGAGGGTTTGTCTACACTCAAAACACTACAGCGGCACAGTTGCAGCACTTCCGTGTAAACACTACCTATGCTGATGGGAGGGATTCTCCCATTGGTGCAATTAATCGAACTCCCTGAGAGGCAGTAGCTGTGCTGACAGAAGAATTCTTCCATCGACCTAGCACTGTCTACACGAGGACTTAGGTTGGCTTATATCCACCATTCAGGGGTGTGCATTATTCACTCCCCTGACCAACATAGTTAAACTGAGCTAATTTTCTAGCGTAGACCAGGCCAAAGTTTATGAATGGGTTTACGCGATGCGGTTGCTTGCAGTAGCAGGGGACTGGACTTGATTACCCTTCCAGTCCTATTTACAGTGTATTAACTTCACTTGGATGGGACAGTGAATCATTTCCTAGCTATTTAAAGAATTAGAAGAAACAAGAGCAAGATTAAGGGGGAGTTTGTGACTCTATTTACAAATATAAAAACATAAGAACGGCCATACTGGGTCATACCAAAGATCCATCCAGTCCAGTATCCTGTCCTCTAACAGTGGCCAATGACAGATACCCCAGAGGGAATGAACAGAACAGGTAATCATCAAGTGATCCATCCTCATTGCCCATTCCAGCTTCTGGCAAACAGGCCATCATCCCTGCCCATTCTGGCTAATAGCCATTGATGGACCTATTCTCCATGAATTTATCTAGTTCTTTTTTTAACCCTGTTATAGTCTTGTCCTTCACAACATCCTCTGGCAAGGAGTTCGAGTTGAACATAGCACACACAGCAGCTAGTTATGTGAAATGCTTCTTGGTATTTTCCATCTGTTGTTTTAGGAAATTTCATTTGTGTGCTTTAGTCTTCAAGACTGAGAGTAAAATGCCTGTCCAGCTATGCCAACATGCTGATTAATGTGTGTCCCAAGGGTACATTATCAAGCTTTTAATCTGAGGTACAAGTCTCAAATCTGTCATCTGAAGCAATGAAGAGTGTCACAGGATGCTTTTTCCACAGCAGATAATTCCCTTGCTGAAGGCATTTGTTAGGTAGGAGTAACCTAAATATGTGAGAATTGGGAGGGTTGGTCATGTAGTTTTAGAACTTTGGGATAGCCCAATGCCTTTAATTCATTTTGAGGACAGGCCATGTATTTCCAGTACAATAAGCAGAAAAATGGGTCTGATCCAAATTCCATAGAAGTCGTCCAACAGGTAATTTCATTGATTTTGCTGGGCTTTGGATATAAATGCTGGCATTATAATTTAAGTATTTGTCCTTGCGGTAGGCCTTGTGTAGACTAGGATTTGGAAGGTGTTAGTTAACATGTGTTAACCACCTAGTTTGTAGACAAGGCAATGCGCCTTTAACTCAACCCACTTCTTCAGATGCATAGAGTGAAAATTTACAGATACAGGCATAAATATATTGGCACATGAAGAGAAGGGAGTTACATTACAAGTGGAGAACTAGTGTTGACCAGGCCAATTTAGTAAGGGTGGATGTGGTCCACTCCCAATAATTGATGAGGAGGTGTCAATACCAAGAGAGGAAAAATTGCTTTTGTAGTGAGCCAGCCACTCCCAGTCCCTATTCAAGCCCAAATTAATGGTGTTAAGTTTGCAAATGAATTGTAGCTCTGCAGTTTCTCTTTGAAGTCTGTTTCTGAAGCTTTTTTGTTGAAGGATGGCTACTTTTAAATCTGTTATTGAATATCCAGGGAGATTGAGGTGTTCTCCTAATGGCTTTTGTATGTTACCATTCCTGATGTCTGATTTGTGTCCGTTTATTCTTTTGCATAGAGACTGTCCGGTTTGGCCAATGTACATGGCAGAGGGGCATTGCTGGCACATGATGGCATATATCACATTAGTAGATCTGCAGATGAATGAGCCCCTGATGGTGTGGCTGATGTGGTTGGATCCTCTGATGGTGTCCCTAGGGTAAATATGGGGACAGAGTAGGCAATGGGGTTTGTTACAGGAACTGGTTCCTGTGTTAGTGTTTCTGTGGTGTGGTGTGGTGTGTTGTTGCTGGTGAGTATTTGCCTCAAGTTGGGGAGCTGTCAGTAAGCGAGGACTGGCCTGCCTCCCAAGGTCTGTGAGACTGAGGGATCGTTTTCTAGGATAGGTTGTAGATTGTTGATGATGTGCAGGAGAGGTTTTAGTTGGGGGTTGTACATGATGGCCAGGAGTGTTCTGTTATTTTCCTTGTTAGGCCTGTCCTGCAGTAGGTGACTTCTGGGTATCCATCTCGCTCTGTCAATCTTCATTCTTAAAACTACAATACCTACCTGGGAAAGTGAGGAAACAGATTGACAGAGTGAGACAGCTACCCAGACTATCCACCACCCAGAACAAAGCCACTGCCCAAGACCAGAAGTCCCCAACGCGGTGCCCGTGGGCGCCATGGCACCCACCGGGGCATCTAAGTGCGCCCACATACTATCCGGTGGATAAGCATCCACCAAAATGCCACTGACAAGCTGCGTCATCCAGAGGCACCACCGTTGAAATGCTGCCGATTTTCGATGGTATTTCGGTGGTGACACCTCTGGATGATGCTGCTTGTCGGTGGCATTTCGACGGCAACACCTATTGACGTTGCCGTTTGTTGGCAGAATTTTGGCGGATGCTCGTCCGCTGCCATGGTCCTCTGTGGCTCATTGTCTGGCGCCCGCCAGACAAAAAAGGTTGGGGACCACTGCCCTAGACTATGCAGCTGCTATGGAGGAGGAACAGAAGCATTTCTTTGCCTTCCTCACAATCATGGCATAAGACTTTGACTACATCATTAATGATTTTTAATCAGTTTCTGCATGAGGCTTCCATCAGCAGAGCTCTAACAAGCTGCCATTTTGCTTCATTGTCTGTCACAGATCAGTTGTAGACCATGGTGACTCATGAGGCAGAGCCAGGGAAGATGGTATCTAAGGGTCAGTCTACTGATAGTTCATGACAAAAGATCACTATAAGTCCTATTAAATTCCCAACAGAGAAATGTGTTGGCGACAGAATATTGTAGTCAGATCCATCTAGGAGCACTTGTGTTCCATTCACTTATGAAAATGGACCATCAAAAGGAGAGTTATATTCTAACTTCTAACCACAGGCATCAACATTTGGTCCACGACAAAATCCCCAACTCTCCGATCATGTTAACCCAAACCCCACACAGAGTGTGACCAGCTGTAGGAGTTGAACCTAGCACCTGGGATAATCTCATAGCTGTCCTGAGAATCCTGAACCAACTCAGCCAACTCGTCAATGGGGACATTAAAGTCATTGAGAATAAATTGATGCTTGTAAAACACACAGTGATCCTCAAATGGAAGATGTATTACATGTGCAAAGCATTGTTTTTATCAGCATAAGTGCTTTTTTATATATATGGCATATTGTTTTTTCATTATCAAGTTCCGCTTCCCATCAAGTGCTAAATCATGTATGAATTCCCCATTCACACACTTGAAGTTAGCCATCCTTCATCTGTTGCTATTTATTAAATTATGCTGTATGTCTTTGCAGTGCACAGTATTTTGTTTTATGAATACAGCTTTATCTCTGTTATTGCAACCTGGAATGAATGAAGAATATTAAAGTTTTCTCTTTTTTTTTTTTAATGGCATTCCTTACTTTTATCCATGGGGACATTTTCTCTCAATAGTATTGTCCTTTTGGAAGATGTGATAGACATATTGGGTAAATGGGACATGGTTTCCATTGCAATTGATTCCCTTGCTGTTTCCTTCTAAGTACTCCCCCGCTTTACTTCTTCCACAATGGTGACTGCAACAGTGTGACTGATAGCAGAGGTAAATTTATTCCAGCAGCTGGTTTTGGGCAACAAACTTATTTACCTTAACGTGCACTTTAGTTACTGAAATAAAGATATTAGGGGAAAAATTTACTGCAGTTGACTTTATAAAGACCTTTGATGAAGCATTAGTGTAAAAGAAGGACAAAGTGAACAACAAATGATTGGCCTGGTTGGGATATGGAGATATTGCGCTCTCTATAAAACACCCACTTTCCACACAAGAGGTTTACAGAATATACTATAATTGAGGAGGGCGTGTTGGTTAGCTCATCATTGAACTGAAAGATTGCCAGAAATTGTAACCTGCAAAATGCAGAATCTGGATTATAATCTTGCAGTTTGTTCACGTTTATTTGCTTTGGAATTCATTCTCCTGAGTTCTTTGAGGTCACTGGGAGCCTGGGGTGCACAATGAATGCAAGAAGGGACAAACAGGAGTTAACTAGGGATTGGGCTTTAAGGTGCTACCAGACTGTTTTAGGCACTGGGAAGTTAGAAGCAGAGGAAGTTATTTTGTGGATTCAAAATTCTTTCATATATCAGAGGCTCAAGTCCTTTCTCATTCCAGGGCACTGACTCCCAAAGGGATCACTCTCCAACTACAAGTTTCGATAACGTTTTGTTAAAGCAACTAATTAAAAATCGATACAATATTGTTTGCTTCGATTCCACATACTCAGTGTATGGCCACTTAATATTACTAAGCCAAAGAGCAGAAGGAAGAATGCCTGACCTCACTGGGTTTGTCATGAACACAGCTTTGCCCTAAAGGTCTGGTTCTGCAATCGCTGTATATCCAAAATGCCCAGTGAGTGCAATGAGAGCTTTTAGTGTCTAAGGACTTCACTATTAGTCAACAAACCTGTACATCCAAATGCTAGAAAAGTAATAAACTGAAAAAGACAATCATGTTTTTTCTGAATTGGGACCATTGACGATCAGAATCTAGACACTAAATTCACTACCAGACAATTAAGAAATGTTGATTGAGTAAGAAGTCTGACCCTGGATAACTTAGAAAACTCAGCAGGACAGTCTTTCACTTCTAGGCGCCTGATCCTGCATTCAGTGCACACCCACAACTCCCATTGACTGCAGAACCTTGCATCATATGAGCTCATTCTGCATACATACAGACCCTCCACTGAAGTGCAATGTCCATATTATATGACCTGGGGAGCTGCATGGTAGATACAGGGAGAATTGTGCCCATAGACTTGGAGTGGCACATTTTCAAAGTGCGTATTAGGTCTCCACTTGCGCCTGCACTGAATTTGTAGGTGCAAACACCTGTGTGTGTACTTCCAATAGCATGACACCTGAATATTCATAAGTGTTAGAATTTGCACCTACCACATTGATTAGGAGCATTACATTTTGTGGGTGCAATTTTTAACACATGCAGAGGTGTTACTCTGTTGGAAGTATGCATGAACAGGTGCACATATAGGTACACAACTAGCCCTTGTTCAGCATGATACTTACGCAGTGGGACTACATGCATGCTTAGAGTTAGGCACCTGCATATGCACTTTAGAAGTTAGGGGTCTGAAAATGTATCCATTAATCTGAAATGTGTAGGCTAAGTTTTCCACATGTGGCATCTCGCTTGCCAAGTGCAAATCAGCTAATTGGGATCCTTTAAACCCTTCATACACCATTAAAAAAAAATACTTGTTAGCCCTTTGTGTGTGCACAGCCCTTTGCAAGACACAGGACATGAGCCTCATCTCCCCGGGAGCTTCTAGATTACTTAGACTATGTGTACATTACACACCTTTTATCGACACAGGTGTGCCCCTACAGACATGCTGCTAAAAGGTGCGCAGTGTATCTGCTCTTTGTTGGCAGGAGAGCGTCTCCCGCCAACAAAGCACTGTCCATGCTGCCGCTTTTCGTCGTTGGTAAAACTTTTGTCGGTCGGTGGTGGGGTTTTTTTCACATCCCTGAAGAACAAAAGTTTTACCAACAAAAGTGCAGTGCAGACAAAGCCTTAATTGCTGTAGTTCTGACTCTGGGATTTGCATATTTACAGTAAACAATGCCCTCCCCCACACCATCTGCACAAGGGCCAGGCCTGACTACTGCCTGGGAAACAGATAATACAATGAAGACATTCTGAAAAATTATTAGCCCAAAGGGGAGCCCTCTGGGAGTGCTGGGTGTTAAAATACACTTTTTTTTTTTTAGCCCAGGCTTTGACTTCATCAGGAGTGTGTAGAAAGATTTTTAATGCACACTAGGTTCATTTCATTCTTGCAGTTTTCAGTCGTTATCCCCTCTTTTTCTATGTCCAGCAATGAGGAGACCACACATCAGCCCTTGGCTGTTGCCATGAGGGTGTTCTGATTTGTGTCTCCTAGGGTTCAGAGAGATGGATACAATTGCATTAACTCTTTCTAATGTAGAACATCACATGGCAGATGCCCTGCAGCCCTCACCCAGTACAGTCAAAGTAAAACAATAGAGGACCCTGTGCTAGGGCCTTTCTCTCCAATACACTGGTCCTGTAGAAGTGGAAGGAAAGTCTTTGACTGTCCATCTAAAAAGCATTGTCTTCACAGATCCCACAGCAGGAGGGTCATCATGATAAAAAGAGGCTTCTTGCGCTGCTAGATAGGCATTTTCATTAATTGTGTCATTTTGGAGTATAATGCAACTGGAATGGATTGCATGAGAAAGCAGTAGTGTAATGGCTCTGCTGTGCCTTAATGGAGCACTAATGAGTTAACAGGTGAGCAGCTACATTAGGAAACACAGAATAGCATGGGACACAGAGCACAGCCTGAGGCAACTGCTCAGGAATCTCACTCTGGGGTATCCAGACCCCAATCGGGTATGTCTACACTGCAATAAAACACCCGTGGCTGGCCCATGTAAGTGGACTTGGGCTTGCAGAGCTACAAAATTGCACTGGAGACATTTGGGCTTGGGCTGGAGAAAGCCCAAACACTTACAGTGCAATTTTATAGCCCCGCAGCTCGCATCAGCTAAGGTGAGCTAGTCCTGGATGTGGCCCCCTGTGGCCTACAGCTGGCCACTGCAGGGTAATGAGAGTATGCGGATTGAGTAGCCAATATGGTCTTACTGCTCCCTGCACACTCACCATAAGATGGCATGAAATCCTTGGTCATGTCCAAAACATACTCACCTTCTTCACAGCAGTGCAGAGAACCCCCATGATGGCCTACTCCATAGCACACATAGACTGTGTGGTTCCGCTCTATACACAGTGCTTGGGGCTCCCAACTGAGGGAAGTTCCTCCGCAGATGCGGGTTAAGGCCCATTGTGATTTGGCTTTCCTGAACTGGACCACAAAATGATCCGGAAAAAAGAACAGGGAGTGCAGTACTCCCAGTCATTCCTGTCCAGGCATAATGTTGGGTATGTCTCCATTTATTGCAGTTTAAAATGCATAGAAATCCTGAAGCCTTTTCAGAAGAACTGAGCCCAGAGAGCCCATGCAATATATTATCTCATCAAAGCAACAAAACAACCCTCCCCCTTCACCTCATTGTCAACAGGAAAATAGGAATTCTTTATCATACAGAATAGAACTTCAGACAAATATTTTGAACATTTTGCTCAGCACAATTTCTTTCACTGAAAGTAACACTGGACAACCTTCAAGGCTGATACAAGGGAACTGGTGTTTTAAAATGCACACATCAAACCCAAACCCTGCATCCAAACATCCCAAACTTTGCATCTGGATTTGAATTGCACGCCTGCTCCCCTGCCCTGTAATGGGCTGAACCAAAACCCTGGATCTGAACTGCACACCTCCTCCCTCGCAATGGACTGAACCCAAACCCTGCATTCTGAACCACACACCTACCCCCTTACTCTGCACAATGGACTGAACCCAAACCCCGCATTCTGAACTGCATACGTAGACCTTCTGCCTCCCACTCCCATGGGCAGATCCAAAACCTTGGCTCTGGATCCAAACACTGCACCTTGGGCCTCATCACTAATGTATGGATTCTTTACATTTATGATGTTACTAAATCCCTTTTGGCAGCCCCGTCATTAGGGAATTGTGTGTTTTTCAGCAGTGCATTATTCATAGATTTTTCAAAAACAGATGAACTAACTAGGACTACTACAGTCAAGTCACTCATGGCCATTTCTATTCCTTCTCTGACAAGTTCTGCAAGCGGCAAGCTGAGGTTATGCAAATTGCAACATTTGAATTAAAACTGCAAATGGTTACAGGGAACAGCAGAGTCTGGGAACAGGTTAACAACCAGGTGGGGTTGTGTAGAGGAGAGCATTTGGCTATGGATAATCTCTGCTCTGATCAAGCAGACAGCACCATTTTACACAGTCCAAGCTAGCATGGAGCTCGCACCTAAAGCAAAATAAAAAGTATCATTCTTTTCAGTAGATGATGTTCTCCCAAATGACTCCCCCCAAATCGCTTTATGTGAGCTCTCACTGTTTTTAAAGTCTTTCCCTTGAGGGAGTAGATCGTTTAATATAGAGTACAGAATTGACGTCTGGTATTAAGTCAGTCAAGCTACTTTGAAATGAGGTGAGTGGGCGTCCTGGTAAAAAAATAAAAATGCAAGTTTAAACAGAGGAGATGGGTCATCTTGGTTCTTTAGATTCCAAGAAAGATTTATCTATAAAGCTCTCTCTAAGAAGGTTCCTTTTACACCAGATATGTGCATATGAGGCATTCTTCCTACATTCTCTGTGCATCCATGATCCTCACCAGCTTCCGTAGGAGTGCACAATGCAGGATCAGGCCCCATAGGGTTTATGTCTCAATCTGTATGACAGAGTTACATTAACAAGTTACCAACAGCCGCAACTCCAGTTAATGTGAATGCAAGATCCAGGCCCTCAGCATATCAGAAAAACAGGCCACAAGTAACAGAATTGTCCTTTTCGGCCACTCAGAAACAAAGACTTATTACAAAATGTGAGGAAGAAAAGGCTTAGGAGAATAAAAACAGACTACAGAATGGCCTTGATGCAGAAACAGAATCAAACAACACAGGTAGGATGTTCTATTCCATTCTATATATGTTTTTATATCATGCTCATCACGGTAGTAGCTGAGCTCCTTCTAATAGTCACATGCTTCATGTGCTAACATCTGTCATGTTATAAAACCCAGAAAAGATGCAGAATACAATACCCATGCACAAACTATTGCTATTGTGAAACTGGCTCTGTGCACAGAGGCCAGATGTATTGTTTTGTCAGCACATGAATACTCTTATATGATAAAGTTATCTGTGTACAATTTTCATTCAAACTTATAGAGTACGACTTGATAAGATACATGATCATAAGCACCATCATAACAATGCCTGGTTAATGTTCATTTACCTTATTCAGTGTTCACATTATAAGTAATAGCTTAGACTGCTGCTGAAGTGTCAGTTAAATGAGGGGATTTACAGCGTAATTCTAAAACCATGCAAGCTGACTTCAATGAAAGGCTGTAATCAGAGCTAATTATAGGGACATTTGTGAAACTCATTGGTTTGGGGCTTTAATTTGATATAAAAAGGAGCTAAACTATTGTAAACTATGGTTCTTTTGAGTATAATGATAGTAAACGCCTACTTTTATATATCTTCTTTCACGTCAAAGGACCCAAAGGCTTTTTACAAATGGTACATACCACAGCAATTGCCTCGCCCAGTACTGAAATGCAGCTATCTCTGGGGTGGATCATAGTAACTATTTCAACCAACACCATGCAAAACTATAGTAGAGGAAGTGAAGAAAATTATCACATCCTGCTGAAGATGCTGATGGAATTCACAGAGGGATAAAGTAATTAACAAAACATGGATACAGACACTAAAATCTCCATTATTCTTGCAAGATATATGGTATCTTTAATGATCACAAAAGGTAGCTTCCTGTCTCAACAGTAGACAATATTATTATCTTATATTAAGCTCCTATATAGTGCTTTTCCTCCGTAAATCTCAAAGGGCAGTATCATTATCGTCATTATACAAATGGGAAAACAGGTACAGACAAGGAAGTAACTGGCTCAGCAGGTTAGCAGCAGAACTGGGAATAGATCCCAAATCTTCTGAGTTCCAGGCCAGTGCTCTAGTCACTAGGCAACACTGCCTCTCCTAGACAGTACTTTGAGATGGTACTTCCAAGATAACCATGCCACCTAGCACCACGCCGGGGCACTGGCAAAGTACTGACTTGGAGAACAGAGCCATCTCCTGAATCACCCACACCACTTCCTAGGCACTCTGGATTTTTCATGGCAAGGCAGCCTCTCGTCTCAGTACTGATCAGGCCAGACCCTATACAGCTTGTGAAATCTAACCACCTCAGAACCCAGCTTCTATTAAATCAAACACAACAGCACCTTTATGCAATGGGACATGATACCAGTTCCTAAGTGGAATGTCATGCTTTTTTAAATACAGGATCTAAAAGGAATCTTTTTGACTTCCTTCCTACACGCTTGCTGTCACAAGTCCTAGCAACTTACAACTAACTCTGGCCATCTGTACTGAAAGATCTTTACTGGGGTTTTCAATAAAATCAAATCATCTCACCTGTCCATGTTCTTTGTTGAGTGACAATAAAACTTTGGCACTGTGGTTGAGAGTT
This sequence comes from Chelonoidis abingdonii, assembly GCF_003597395.2. Taxonomy (NCBI): domain Eukaryota; kingdom Metazoa; phylum Chordata; order Testudines; family Testudinidae; genus Chelonoidis; species Chelonoidis abingdonii. Next base: position 129,543,040 of record NC_133772.1, on the reverse strand, counting down.
ACAGATTGCTGCAGCTTCCTCTGCATTATAAATGGAGAGCAAACATCCCAGATGGCTGTAGCAGGGCCAGCATTTATAGTCCTGCATTTCCATGGTTCGAAATCCCTTTAGGGTGATGTATTCTGAGAAACAGAATAAAAACTAGTACATAGGGACACAGCCTTTAGGAAACTTTTAATATAATCCAAGAGGAAGATACCCTGCAGTATGTTACGGTTACATCATAAAGTTAATACTTTGCCCTTGTGTGACATCCTTCATTCAAATAAGACATAGAGAAGTTAAAGTAGCCTGCTCAAACTGAGTCAGTGGAGGAACCAAGCACAGAACATGCACATTCTGACTTAACCCCCTCCCTGCTTTAACCACTAGATTTATCTAATGCCTTCCAGACAGATATGACAGAGCGGGCAATGTTTAAGGCTACCGCTCACTCACTGTTAAGATTTCTGCCCCTTTGTGGAGATGTAAAATAGGGCAGAGGTGCTGCTAATGAACACTGATGGATAAACTGAGGGAGAGACATTGTTAGAAAATATGACTGTTAGAAATGCAGGTCCATTTGTGCAAGAGTGCACCTACATTTTTGCACATACTCGGCTTGCAAGCATGCAGTTTCCAGAGTAGATGTAAATCTGGCACTCCACGGATATTGAAATTCATGCCCATCCCAAGCCTGCGTGGGAACACTTAGGAAAACTTGGGCCACAACACCTTTTGTGCTCAAAGCAGCAAGGAATGAACCTTTTCATGAGGAAGCATGATTAGCCACTTTTCCCCACAATGTAAAAGGTCCCCTTCTTTAGTACTGAGGAACAAAGCCCCAAACTATGATCCATGGTCCACCAATGACTCAAAGCAGCAGATAGGCTGCACAATGAAACAGGAGAAAAATAAAGTATCACAGGGCTCCGTGGGTAAAGAGAGTGGAGCCCATCTGAGGATCTTCCTTACCACCTGGCCCACAGAAGTAAAAAGCTGGAAGGCCACTTAAGATATTAACAGGACGTATATTCACTTGAAACACAAACTGATGCACCTGCTGAAAGGATTGTGAGTAAAGTAGAGTACTTAAAGCAGCATGCACATGTGCATACACACACGTAAGTCAAATTGTTCTGCAAAGTACATACAATATAGTACAAGCAATCCCATGCAACTCTCATGAAAAAACAGCAAAGATTGCTCCAAAGAGAAAGAAACAGGGATTCTATGGCCAGCTCCATACTAGAAACGTTTGCTGGTATAGCAATATCAACTAGGGAGTGATTTTTGGTGATAACTTTACTGTTTTGGTGATACTTCTATTTAAAAAAACCCCAGCGCAGATGCAGTTATACCAGCACAAAAATGCTTTTGCTGGTACGGCTTATTTCACTTTTTTTGCTGGTGTGACAGCATCTGCACTAGGAGGGCTTGACTGTATAGCTATACCTCAATAGTTTTAATGGTAAACTTTTTCTAGTGTAGATTAGGCCTAAGTGTGCCAAATTCTGCCCTCACATACATCCACTGCATGAGCATAACTGAGATCAGAATTTGGCCATATTTGGGAACCTCAAGACTCTTACAGTTCGATCACACCTGCAGTAATTGAACTATTATCTAAAGACTCTGAAGTCCTGTACCTTTTAAAAGAGGAAGTCTTTTCTGTAGATATAGCCCAGACTTGTACAAATGTAAAACTTTTTCAAAAGCTCCTAGGGTTTCATTTATTCCATATCATAAATCACCTACATTAAAAAGAAAAATATGACAGAAGTGACTAACCCGATGAAATATCATTTAATATGTCTTCTCATGAAAGACAAGGGGGTCTAAATATTAGCTTGTACCTGTTGCATTCAGAATATCACCCAGAAGGGGCCGCAAAGCAGAAGGTGCAGTGTGTGGCAAAAGATACGTGAAAAAATACCTACAAAAAAATCCCACAGGCTTGTTAGAAGTGAGAGGTCTCAGTATGTTATCAGTTAGTCTTCTCTAAATTTTCACTTTCCATCTCAGGAGAACTATTCTGTTCTATTCAAGTTCTTACACAATGCCCAGTACTGTGGTGCTGCAGCACCTTAACTGGCTTCTCAAAGATCATGTTGCCAACCCCTCTTAAAGCTTGGTCCCTGTGGCATTTAGTGCTGCCAAGTGCTTTATTCAGTCTAATTAAAAGGATTCAAGCAATGAAGCTTTCACTAAATTCCCCTGAAAGGCTCCTATGTATACTGCCTTGCTCACCTTTACGCACTGACTTTCCAGTCTACAAAGGACGTGTATGCTCTCTCACCAAGGACAACCAGAAGGCCTTGTGCTAACAAGGCTTGGCAGCCCATTATTAACTGAAAGACAGGGTAGCTCATTATTAATTCCTTGAACCATCCAGTCCTTCCACAAAGCTGCTGCTCTAAAAGGAACGGGTAATTATTGCAAGATTATAATTTTCTTTTAGGGTGAAATTAGGATCCCTCAATAACAGTGTCTTCCTCTTAAGCCTCGAACATTAATAATGGGCTATCAAGACTTTCACCTCCAGGTCAGCAGTTCAAATCTAGCCCAGATCAATGGAGAGGGGAAGTTGCTGTCTTTTGATGACTGATTTGTGGCCTACGTGAAGTGACTTGACAGTCTCAGTTCAATTCCCAATAGATGTCCATCTCTATTTCTTCTTCGCTCTTTTGTTGTCCATCTCAAATGAGAGGCCATGAGTTAAACGGACACAGAGACTAAACTATCCTGTTCTCATGCAGAGCCAACTCCACCTGCAGTACCACCAAGCTGAGGCACACTGGTGGGGGAAGCTTGCACCGCCTCTTCTGTGGATAGTTAGAGGATTGCCATCTCCAAGGCTGTCATTGTGGAACCTCTGGCAAGCAAGCAATTCACTGTGAAAGTTTTTTGGGCAGGTTTATTGGTCATCATAGAGGGAAGCAGTCAGGGGCGGCTCTATGTATTTTGCCACCCCAAGCACGGCACTCAGACGGCTTTCAGCAGCATGCCTGCGGGAGGTCAGCTGGTAACGTGGATTCGGCGGCATTTCTGAGGGAGGTCTGCCAGTCCCGCACCTTTGGCATACCCGCCAGCGAATTGCTGCCGAAGCCGCGGGATCGGCGGACCTCCTGCAGACATGCCACCGAAAGCCATCTGACTGCCGCCCTCACAGTGACCGGCAGGCCGCCGCCCATGGCTTGCTGCCCCAGGCATGCGCTTGATGCATTGGTGCCTGGAGCCGCCCCTGGAAGCAGTGCAGGAAGGGTGTCTGCACTCTTTCTTATCAATGACTATGCTGTTTTAAATTCTTAGCTAACAAGAAAAATAATATTTGCTACAAAGAGATTCTTAATAAATATCTCTCTCTCTCTCTGCTACATAGAATAAACACAGGATACTGCTCACTATATGGTATTGTGCAATTTATGATTAAATTTGCCAATTTTTTCTATATAATTGTACATACCGGTATGCATTAAAAAGATTCTTCTTTTCACTTAGTCCGTCACATTTCCCAGCTGCAGTACATTTGAGAATGAAGCTTTTTTCCCTCTTTGTTTTGCCTTCAAGGAGTTAAGTACTGCATTGCCCAGGCTCACCCAGGGAAAAGGGAGGGGGAAGCGGGGGAGCAGATAACGAGGAGACAAGGGGGAAGAGCTTGTTTCCCGTTGAGATAGGGAGACCCAGGGGTTCTGGGTGTTGGGGGTCCCCCAGGGAAAGGTTGGGGTGACTCGGGGTGCTTGTACCAGGGTGGAAAACACCTTACTTGATCCCAGCCGGCAGGTCTACATATGCCTGAAGCCATGAAAGGGATATATATCCCTTTGTAGCTTTTTAGGCCTAGTTGGTGTAGACTGAAAAGATTTATTTTTGTTGTTGTAAGCATATTTAACAAACATTATGGCCTAAACTGCTTATGACAGTAAAATCCTGTGGGCAATATTGACAATACAGCTTTGTAACATTACACATAATTTCCTTTAAATACTTGTAATTTTCTATGTCTTTTATTTCACTGAATGCCTTTCCCCTCTTCTTCCAGTTTGAAATAGCTTCTTCTTCCAGTTGAATAGGCTCTTTTTTGGACTATGTTTCCCGCATATTCATCTCCTCTTTCTTCAGATGACCTGAGTTCTAGTGAAAACTGCTATTTTACCTGGCACATTCCCCTCTCGGTTTTCAATAGTCCTCTTGGATTTTCCAGCCAAGGAGTTTGTTATTAAGTGGATGGGAAACCTAAAAGAGACCGACATGGCAATGCCAGCACTTGAGGAACTGTCATTTGCAAGGAAGATAATGACTGCACACTTAGACTTCCCTGCAAAAGCTTCATTCTCAAATGTACTTGCAGTGGGAAATGTGCGCGACTAAGTGAAAAGAAGGAAATCTTTTTAATGCATACCGGTATGTACAATTAATATAGAAAAAATTGCAAATTTGATCATAAAATTGGCACAAATACATGTAAGTGAGCACTATTCCTGTGTTTTATCTATGTTAGCAGAGAGAGATAGAGAGATTTATTAAGAATCTCTTTGGTAGCAAATATTTATTTTTCTTGGTTAGCTAAGAATTTTAAAACAGCATTAGTTCATTTATTAGAAAGAGTGCACACACCCTTCCTGCACTGCTTCCAGGGTTGGTAAACGTCTGTCTCAAATCTGGCTTAGAGTTCAACATCTGAGTGTTTACCTGAACCTCCCCCCAAGGCTATACCCAGCTTGGATTTTATTCCGCTGCCACCAACTAGGACTATGTAGGGTTCCTAGTTA
>NC_133772.1:129507465-129537631 GCF_003597395.2 Chelonoidis abingdonii | reverse complement strand
CAGGGAGCAGGGTGAGTTGGATGGGGAGGTAGGGTTCCAGGGGGGTTTGGGGCGGGGTCTCTGGAAGGGGCAGTCAGGGAGCAGGGGGGGTTGGATGGGGCATGGGAGTCCTGGGGTTTGTGAGGGGGCAGGGAGTTGATAGGGGTCAGGGCAGTCAGGGGACCAGGAGCAAGGAAGGTCCTGGAGGGGGGCAGTTAGGGTGAGGGGTCTCTGGAGGGGGTGGTCAGGGGACAAGGAGTTGGGGGGGTTGGATGAGTTGGGAGTTCTGGGGGTCCTGTCAGGAGGCAGGAGTGCGGAGAGGGGTTGGCGCAGGCAGGGAGTCCTGTCAGGGGCTGGGAGTGGTTGGATAGGCATGGGAGTCCCAGGGGTCTGGCTGGGGATTGGGATGTGGATAAGGGTCGGGGCAGTCCTGAGATAGGTAGGGGATAGGGTCCAACTCCGAGGACAAGGAACAGGGAGGCTTAGATAGGGGGTGGGGTCCTGAGGGGCAGTTGGGGGCAGGGGTCCCAGGACGGGGTAATCAGGGGACAAAGAGCAGTGGGGTTGGGAGTTCTTAGGGGGGCAGTCACCCAGCCCTCTCCCCTGAGCCCTGACCCCCACACATACACCACGCCCTCTGCCCTGAGCCCCGCACACCTCCCAGGCCCCTGCCCTTAGCCCTGTACCTCCCTCATACACACTCAGCCCGCTGCTTGACTCCTTCATACCCCCACCCCCAACCCTAGCCCTGACACCATCACCGTCACCCATACCCAGGCCCCCCTCTGCCCTGACACCTACACCCCCCCACATACCCAACCCCCAGCCCTGACTCCAGCCCTCGGGGTCCTCTGCCCCACACAGCCTGTTGCTGGTCTTGGGTTCTGGCTGACAGACCAGCAGTGGACTGAGCGGGCCGGCAGCGAAAGATCAACATTTTAATTTCATTTTAAATGAAACTTCTTAAACATTTTGAAAACCTTGTTTACTTTACAACACAACACTAGTTTAGTTATATAATATATAGACTTATAGAGAGAGACCTTCTAAAAAACATTAAAATGTATTACTGGCACCCGAAACCATAAATTAGAGTGAATAAATGAAGACTCGGCACACACTTCTGAAAGGTTGCCGACCCCTGGTATAGACCATAGCTGGAGTCAGGATATAGGTGTAGATGGTCCAATTATCTGTTCTAGAACAGCACTCCCTATGTAAAACTATTGTACTAAATATTTTGTGCATTAAGGGTATGTCTACACTGCAATTAAAAACCCGCGGTCAGCCCATGCCAGCTGATTTGGGCTTAGGGGCTGTTAAATTACGGTGTAGTCATTCAAGTTAGGGCGGGGCACAGGTAGGGTTGCCAACTTTTTAATTGCACAAAACTGAACACTCTTGCCTTGCCCCCTACCCCGAAGCCCCTGCCCCACCCCATCTCCAAGGCTCTGTCCACTGCTCACTCCCTCCCCCCCCCCGTTGCTTACTCTCCCTCACCCTCATTCACTCACTCATTTTCACCAAGCTGGGGCAGGGGGTTGGGGTGGGAGGGGTGAGCGCTCCGGCTGGGGGTGTGGGCTCTGCGGTGGGGCCGGGAATGAGGGGTTTGGGCTGCTGGAGGGGGATCTGGGCTGGCGCAGGAATGTGGGAGACCTTTCCTTCTGCTCGAGCCTGCCATGAAGCCCCTATGCTGAGTTTTGGATGTCTTGGTCTGTTGGTGGCTATGACTATGGTAGCCACGTTCAGCCTTGTGGGTCACATGCTTTTGGGGTATGGTTTGAGGGTTTTTTAACCAAAGAATTTGTCACTGATTGCAGTGTAGTTCTTCCTTTAACTTCAACACCATCCTCCTTCCAGTAAAGCAAATAAGCAGCAGTCATTACAGTGAGACTCTGACCGAGACCTCTGGGGGCACTACTGTAACACAAACAATAAAAATAACTTCCACGTCATACGTAATTTATGCTAATGGAGAGCTAAAGAGCCTCACTTGGCCTCTCACCTACCAGACTGAGACAGCAATTTATTATGTGTTTGTATGATAGTAGCACAAACAGGCCCAAAACAAGATCAGTGCCTTACTGGACAAACACATTTTAAGAGACGGTCCCTGTCCTGAACAGCTTATAATCTAGAACAGGGGTGGGCAAACTATGGCCTGGGGGCCGCATCCGGCCCTTCAGACGTTTAAATCCAGCCCTCAAGCTGCCGCTGGGGAGCAAGATCCGGGGCTTGCCCCGCTCCACATGTGCTGTGGCTCCGTGCTGCTTGTGGAAGCATTAGCATGTCCCCACTCCAGCTTCTACGCGTAGGGGCAGTCAGGGGGCTCTGCACGCTGCCCCCTCCCCAATCGCAGCCCCCCAGCTCCCAAAGGCCAGCACTCCTGACCGCCTCCAGCACTCCGACCCCCTACCCCAGCCCTGATCCTCTTCTGCTCTCTGAATCCCTCAGTCCCACCCTCCTTCACCCCAGAGCCTGCACCCCCCAGCTGGAGCCCTCACTCCCCAAACTGGACCCCTGCCCCAGCCCAGACCCCTCTCCTGCAGCCTGAACTCCTCATATCTGGCCCCACCCCAGAGCCTGAACCCCCGACCGGAGCCCTCATCCCCTCCTGTACCCCTAGCCCCCAATTTCATGAGCATTCATGGCCCACCATACAATTTCCATACCCAGATGTGGCCCTCAGGGCCAAAAGTTTGCCCACCCCGATCTAGAAAAAGGATAAGAAACAGAAAAAGGATAAGAGAAAAGGCAGAAGCACAGAGAGGTGAAGTAACTTGCCCAAGGTCACGCAGGAGGTCGGTCGGTGGAAGAGCTTGGAATAGAACCAGTCCCTGTCCGTTGCCCCATCCACTGGAACATAATAGCACTGCAATAATGGGCCTGCCTATACAAAACAATAGATCTCTCTGCAAAGGCGTGCAGAACAGAAGGAACCACACATCCGGTCTAACACAGAGCATTAAACACAATACTATCCCTAGGCAGGATTCTTTAGATTTTTTGTAATTTTAGGTCTGCTGTAACATTGCTTCAGAGGGGGGACTAAAGGAATAGCTAGTAATAGTGGAGCTCCTGCTCTCTGACTGGAGATATTATCAGGGGCAGCTCTAGGTATTTTGCCACCCCAAACACAGCAGGCAGGCTGCCTTCCGCGGCTTGCCTGTGGGAGGTCCCTGGTCCCGTGGATTTGGTGGCACGCCTGCGGGAAGTCCACTGAAGCCGCGGGACCAGCGGACCCTTGGCAGGCATGCCGCCGAAGGCAATCTGCCTGCCGCCCTCGGCAGAGTGCCCCCTGCTGCTTGCCGCCCAAGGCACACGCTTGGTGTGCTGGTACCTGGAGTCGCCCCGGATATTATTTACTGTAATTTAAAAGGGGTGAAAACAAGATTATTTAAAGATTTCCAGGTGCATACAGAGAGTTAGTATGACAATCCTGTGAGCCCCAGCACACATCATGGGCTCTTTGCATTTACTCTGTTTGAGACCTAAAAGCTATGATAAAACTGCCTTTGTTTTGTTTTCTTACTTTAAATCTCTCCTCCCAGGGAGTCTGCAGAAGCTGAATCATCTCCAGAGGGGATCCCAGCTTCAGCATAGCTATGACCCTTATTTCAGGATCTAAGCTATTATCATAGCACTGACCATGCAGCTCTAGAGAGAAAAAGAGTGATTGTCATACTGATGCATATTCAAACACAAATGTCAAGGGGAAAGGTTGAATATGTATTGACAGAGCAGCGTGGCCTCTGGGGAATATAGATTCAAGTGCAGTAAAAGGCATCAATTCTCCTATACTCTGTTCACAGCAGGTAGACACTGTGTAAATACAGTACTATAGATAATACAATTCAATTGGTCTGTGTATAGAAGTCACTGATGCCATCACATCGATGCACAGTTCTGTTTGCTGCCCCGATCAACAGCAGTTGTTCCGCTGAGCGAGAAAGCAGCGTGAACTGCCTTGCGCGATTCCCCGCCCCCGCCCCCCCGCCGCGAATGGCATCATTAGCGGTCACCAAGCTCCTGATTAGTTTACGGGCTGTGAATTTGAAGACCTCGCTTTCTACAAAGCACGTGGCTCCGGGCGCATCTTTCAAGAGAGTTTGCAGTTAACACCCCCTCCCCTTCCCATCTCACCAGCTTGGCTTTATTTGGAAGACCGGGCTCTCCTTCCCTCGCCCAGCTCCGGACGCACATTAGTACCGGCCGGGCGCTATAGCACAGCAGGGACAGACAGGTGCCGACACCTGGCTAACGCAGAGCGTCGCTGCCTGTGGCGATGGCTGTAGGCCAAGGAGATCGGGCACTCGCCCCGCTACCGTCTCCCCCAAACGCCTCCGTTCACGCGGGGATGGGGGCGCTACCGCAGCAGTTGCCCGGGGTCGCCCGCAGTAGCCGCGGGGCTCTGGGCGAGTGGGGCAGCCGCGCGGGCGGCATTGGAGCAGCGGGGGGCAGAAGCGCTGTGTCCCACCGCCCCCCGGTCCCTCTACCTGCCTTGAGGACGCCGGGGTGGTCGAGGCGCTGCAGCAGGGCCAGCTCCTTGAGCAGCTTGTAGCTGGCCAGCCCGTGTCGCTGCCCGCCCGGTGCACTGACTTGAGCGCGATGGCTCCGGCCCCCGGCAGCGCGGCTCGCAACACCAGCTTGGTGAAGCCGGAGCCCACAACGCCCAGCCCGGTCATGCGGCTCAGGTCCTCGCAGCCCAGGCGGCCGCCGCGGCTCGGCCCCAGCTCCGTGTGCCCCCCGGCAGACGTGGCCAAGCGCAGCAGGTCCCGCTGCCGCCGGCTCAGCTAGTCCAGCAGAGCCGGGGGCGGCCGGGGGCAGCCCCGCGTCCCGTTCGCCCCCCAGCAGAGGTCAGCGCCCGGGGAGCTGTGGAGGGCCAGGGCGAGGAGGGCGCTGGCGGCCAGGAGGCCGAGTAGCGCCGCCGCCCCTGGCTGGCCGAGGCTGGCGCTGTCTTTGCCCCTGGCTGCCCGCATGCGGGACGGGCTGAGCGCGGCAGCGACCCCGCCGCCTCTGCCTGCGGGTCCCAGGGGCGAGCCCAGGGAGGCGTGTCAGCCTGGCCCCGAAGCACCGCGCGGCTGCCAGCCCCGGCTCGGCTGCCTAGGGGGCAGCTGGCGGCTCCCGGCCACCCACCCTCGGATCGGTTCCCCCTTCGCTCGGCTGCCCTCTCCCTGCCCGCCTCCCGGAGCCTTTGGGGAGCCTGGCGTCTGCAGCCAGCCCCTCCTCTCACCCAGCCCGGGGGTGGGGGCAGGGGCCGGGGTTTTAAACTGGCCCTTGCAGGTGCCTTTGGGAGGCAGGGAGGGTCAAATCCGGCCCCCATTTCACTGCACTTTCACCGCCGCTGAATGTGGCCCGTTAGACTTGGGATGCTCTGACCCGCGGAGCTGAGAGGAAGGATGGTTCCTCTCATTAGCTTGCTAGACTCAGAAGACCCCCGTTCAGTTCCCTGCTCCACTACAAACCCGTGTGTGACTCTGGACAAGTCACTCAGGGCAGATCCTCAGCGGTATTCAGGCACCTAACTCTGATTGAAATCAATGGGCGTTAGGTACCTACATACCTTTGACTATCTGAGTCTCTTTGCAAAATGAGGCAAACAGCACTTCCCTGCCTTGCAGGGTGTTGTGAGGATAAACACACCAAAGACTGTGGGTTACACTACAGTAATGGGGTGCTCAGGTTCTGAGTCAACTCTATGGCACTGCAGTTAGAGGAAATACACTAGCTGTGAATTTGGTCCTCTGGCTTTAACTACACTGCTTTCAATTGTTCATAGAGACAGCATCAAGAAAACACAGCGAGTCTGACTGTGGCCACAGCACTCTAGTATTTCAGTGGAGGTAAATGACTAGAGAAGTCAGTATGTAGTGTTACTGTAGGTCTGTGCATCCCAGTATATTAGACAGACAAGGTGGGTGAGGTAATATCTTCTATTGGACCAACTTCTTTTTTCTCACCAGCAGAAGTCAGTCCAATAAAAGATATTACCTCACCCACCTTGTCTCCCTAGACAAGTCAGTGGTAATCAAGATCCTTAACTCTTAAGGGCATCCTAAAGCTGCCCAGGCCTCTATCCCACTACTTGTTTGCTGCGGTGCTGCCAGCTGAACTCATCGCAGTATGGCATGAGAAAGTTCCCTATCACAGAGGAAGGATAAGGCTGCCATCCCTAGAAGCCTTTGGGAGAGGATTGCAAAGTATCTCCATGAAAGTTTTGTCAAGATCTCTAAGGAGAATAAAAGAGACATCCCTATTCACATAAACTGAGTGTTTCACATTCCTGCCCCCACCCCCCTTGCCCAGCCCAGCAAGAGAATGAAAAGCAGATGCCAGCTCTGCAGGGGGGTCATTTCAGATTTTGGTAGTGGGGGCAACTTTAACCATGATTCCAGGGGCTACTTAAACACCTGAAAACTAGGGTTTTTTTGGCAGATAGCTTAGAAATTAGTTTAGGAGCTCTAATACGAGAACTAAAAACTTTAATTGGTAAATAAAATTCATTCAGAATATTTGCTCAGTATCATTGTCCTTACAGTATTACACTAATCACCCTCAAACACCCATATACTTTTTAATTTTCATTTCTATTACCATCTGGAAAATTATAAACAAGCAAATATATGCACTCTTAATTTGTATATCTCATTTCTCATTAAAAAGTTATGAAGTCTAAAGTAGCTGGGTTTCCCCTCAAAAATTCCTCTAAAATATGGAATAACTAACAAATTAGAGAGCAAATTCATTTTGCACTAGCTTAAAAAAAAAGGAAAGACAAAAAGATTTAAAGTGATAATTGGAAAGAAAATATTAGAATAGATTGACCAACATGGATTTCCTATCAGATCTAAGACACCTGAAAGTGTATTTCCAGTAGAAAAATGTTATCACCTTTTTCCAATGGCAATGTGTTTTCTTTTCCTATTAAATTACTTCAGGAATAAGAAATAAAGTCTTAAATATAGTAATCTGTTTATACAATGCATTTGATATTTCTCAGGCACAAATGAAAACACACTTCAGTTCAAGATACTTATGGTGTAAAGCTTCAAAACAAACACAAATTTAAAAATTGAACTTGCATTTAAGAACAACTGATCTAAAAGCCAGTTTTAGCCTGTGGAAACTGTTCAGTGCTATAATGTAAAATAGAAATCCCAAGTATCTACAGCAGAGGTGGGCAAACTACGGCCCGTGGGACCCTCCTGCCTGGCTCCTGAGCTCCTGGCCTGGGAGGCTAGCACCCAGCCCCTCCTCTGCTGTTCCCCTTCCCCCACAGCCTCAGCTCACTGCTGCAATTCTCTGGGCAGCGAGGCTGCGAGCTCTGTGCTGCGCGGTGGCGTGGCTGGCTCCAGCTGTGTGGCATGGGTGCCTGTTCTGGTGCTCTGGGCGGCGCAGCTGTAGTGCTGCCAGCCACTGGTGCTCCAGGCAGCACAGTAAGGGAACATGGGGGTTGGATAGAGGACAGGGGAGTTGGAGATGGTGGTCAAGGGGCAAGGGTGTGGACAGGGGTCGGGGCAGTCAGAGGGCGGGGAACAGGCGGGTTGAAGGAGGGCAGTCAGGCAGGAGCAGGGGGTTGGATGAGGCAGCTGGGGGCAGTCAGGGGCAGGGGTCCAGGGGCGGTCAGGGAGAAGGAGTGGTTGGATGGGGCAGGGGATTCCAGGAGGGCAGTCAGGAATGAGAGGAGGGGTTGGATGGGGCGGTGGGGGGCAGTCAGGGGTGAAGGGTCCAGGGGCGGTTGGGGACAGGGAGGGGTGGATGGGGCAGGGTCCCGGGGGGAGGTGTCAGGGGACAGGAAATGGGGGGGGGGTTGGATGGGGCAGGAGTCTCAGGAGGGCTGTCAGGGAGGAGAAGCAAGGGGGGTCAGATAGGGGGCAGGGGCCGGGCCACACCTCCAGCTGTCTGGGGAGGCACTGAACTCCCCTAACTGGCCCTCCATACAATTTTGGAAACCTGATGTGGCCCTCAGGCCAAAAAGTTTGCCTGCCCCGATCTACAGTAACCCAACTAGATGATTCTTAACCGTGCTGTAATGAAAATATGACACTATATGTCTTAAATATTATCGAGACAATTTACTCTCTAAACAATGTCATTTCAAGGGCATACTCATATATTAAGGAAGCTAGTAAAGAGACTTGTTCCGGAGCTGTAACAAACTTGTAGGATTAACATGAGAGCAGGAGGATGGTCTGAATACATCACGAAGCACCATGACAGATATGTTTGTTTAATTCTTTGAGTGGAGTTTTGATGGCAGGGAATTAGCTAAATAGGGAGACAAAAGAAGGATAAGAGGACACAGAATCACGGGGATAAAATGGAAGGTGAAAGGAAGAGAGGAGGAGTGAATGGGGAAGAGAAAAAGGCTTGGTTTACACTACATCCACACCACTGAGCCAGGTAGTTATACCGACCTTAACCCTCCATGTAGACAGCACTATGTCAGTGGGAGAGCTTCTTCTGCCAACATAGCTATTGCCTGTCACAGAGATGGAGTTATTAAGCTGACGGTAGCTCTCTCTCCCATCAGCTTAGAGCATGTTCACCAGATGGGCTGCAGTACAGCTGTGGGGATGCAAATTTGTAGTGTAGATCGGCCCAAAGATTGAAAACCTCATCAGCAAAGCCCAACAGATCCCACAGTGCCTTCCTCTGCAGCATGGAGCAGGGATCATCTGGACACACTCCACCTAATCAAGTCTCTGCCACACACTGCATGGACCTGAAAGCATTGATGGCATCTCGGTCTCTTCTTCCCTGCCCGTGGCTTGCAGCAGTTTAGCCTCCTGAGGACTGGAAAGGGGACAAGACATTTGACTCTGATTTGGTCCAATAAAATCTGTTTGGAAAGATTCAGAAGCAAGTTATTTATAAAATAAGGAACAGCCAGGCAGAGCAATTAACCCTGGTTCCCGGGTTACTTACCAAGTTAGAGGGAGAGCTGGGGCCAGAACCCAGGAGTTCTGACTATGTGGCACACTCAAATTTAGAGCTGCAGCATTATGGAGAGGAGAGAATGTTCGGGATCAAGAGAGGAGAAGGAGAAAGAGAAGGACAGTGGTGGGAGCAGCAGGAGAGAGAAAAGCCACCACAGGTGGATCAGGATGAGTCAGTGCAGCAGCAGTTCTAACACCAGAGAGAGGAGAGGGTGCAAGAGCTGGAGCCCAGGTGATGTGGTAAGAGACAGTTCTCTTGACAAACTAGCTGAGGAAACCTAGAGTGAATAACAAGGACTCGGTTCTGGGGGAAGCTGGAGTGTGAACAAACCAAAAGTAGCTAAATGGGCAGAATGATCAGCTGAAATGCATCATTGCCCTTGGGTAGGAGCAATTCTAACAGGGTGCTACCATTGTGAAGGCAATACTGGGATATATCATTGGGGGTGGCACCAGCTTTCCACTGCTGACTCTCCTGTCACTGGTGGACAGAATGAGGAAGGGACAGTTCCTACCCCATAGGAATTTAGCTTTCTTGTTTTAACAATGTCATTTCTGCCCATAGGTCTAACAGTGCACAAGCAGCCACAGTCCCTCCACAGAGAGAGAAAGCGCAAGAGAGAGAGGAGGGAGTGAACAAGTGAGAATTGGAGCAGACCAACACGTCCCACTGTGCCCTCAGTGCAATGAGTGGGGTTTGCTGTCACACAAGAGAGAGAGGAGAATGTTCTACTTTTCTCTCAGTTATTCATTCTGGGAGGTCTCACTCCAGGGCAGGGCTGGGCTGGGATTTGTGTGGTGTAAGTGCACAGCACACTCAAGGCACTATCCCCATGATTTACACTGACCCCCTGGCTCCATCCTACTACCCTGCTTTTCAGGCCAGTGACATACAATAAGCCCTATCCCTACCACCTAGGCCATGGAGAGAACAGGAAGCTCTACATTGCACACACCCATTACTCTTAATATCTGCAGCTCTGTATTAGGGCAAAGACTATAAACAAATCTCATGCTTCAGCCAGCACGAAAGGCCCCATGCAGTCGCTTGATCAAGCTCCTGCTTGATCCAACATGGCTTTTGCTGGAGGGATGGAGGCCCTCTGCAACCCAAGGGAAACAGGACTGACAGAAGAACGCTGCGGAGATTTGGCACCTCAATCCGCCAGCCTCCAGCCTGGGAAACATCTACTCCCCGTGTGCTGCTGGCTCCTGGGAAGCTGTCAGGCCTGCAGGCTAGCTGGGGTTTGACAGTTGGAAATGAGAGCCTGCCACTTGGTGGAAGCAATGGGTAATGAGCACAAATCTGGCAAATCCAGAGAGTGTTACTATTTTCTCTGTTTTGGGTCACTTTTCTTGCTTTTTCTTTCATTTTGAGTTGTGTGTGAAAAATTGGGCAAGTGCTAACCAGCTTGGGACTAGCAGCCTCTGGGGTTTAGAATGGTTGTAAGGACAGCTAATACTCTGCAACTGTTTGTGCTGTTGTTTGGCAAGGTATCCATAGCTCTGCCAGCTCCTTCCATGGCCTCCTTGGTGGTTCTATAACTCCTCTACCTCTGACATTTTCCAACCCTTCAAGAGGTTCTCAATGACAGATCCGTACTATTGATTTAGATGGAATATATAGGCCCAAAGAGCCAAAGGTATTAATGCGATCCTGAAAATGTCAAACATTAAACAACGTTGGACAAGGTTTGGTATACAGAAACGTCAACCTGCTTAGTATGCTAACCCGATTTTTAGAGGGCTGATTTATTACAGGCTCTCCAATGATCTGACCAGAACATAATAAGGTTTTTGTCCTGAAATCAATGCATCAGAATTCAGTGTAGAGAGTTCAATATTTTGTAAGGAGCCTCACAGTGTGTGGCAAGAACATTCACGCTGAGAACAAAGCAGAGATTTTTATTACAGGAAAATGTCATCAAAGCTCCAGACCACAGAATTAAAAAGAAATAATACAGTTTTAAGAGTACCTATGGTAACATTCCTCACTAAAGCTAATTAAACTAGCATATTCATACCCTTCTTGTGGACCTGGTGATGAGACACAGGACCAGCCTCGCCTCTGACATGCCAGAAGAGTCCGATGGTCCAGTTTCGTCAATACCGATGGTGGAGAGCAGGGTCAGTGCTGAATAACTAAGTTATACTGCAAAAGATAAGCTGGTAGCTAAACAAAGGGGAACTAAAAATCTAAAAGAATAATCTTCAAATGGTGGTTTGCCCTCTTATAGAGTCTTGGCACTATCCTGAATATTCATGTCAGTGTCCAATCTTCCATGCCCAAATCTCATTTCCTTAGGGTACACTTATTCTATAGGCTGGCATATTCTTACATATTAATGCCAATTATCTGATACCCTGTTATCTTTGGCCTGAACCATTACTTCCATGTTCTTGTGTACCTTATGGTTATTAGTATGTCCCAGAATTGGTAAACACATTCAGTTCCCCAAAATCTTAAAAGATAACCAGTAGGCCATTTATCTATGCCACAGGTTACAAACACTCATGCAAATTTGCTTTAGCTAATAATACAAGATACAGGCCTGTAGCTTCCTGCATTATAGCCAAATATAATGATGCAATATTTACTAAAATTATTCAGTACAAAAATAAGCCAAAATAATATAAATCAAACCCGTCAATAAAGATAAGATATATAATATAGCAAGCCAGCAGACTAGCCCTATGAACTACAAGTACCATGGAAAACACATCATCATTAAACATAATTTTAGTCTTTAATTAAAGATACAGAAAAGAAGGAAAAACAGTTAAAGCATTTGAATAATATTAAGTAAGGCTTTTATTTTAACATCCCTTGTTTCCTTCTCAAAGGAACCCCCTCCCTTGTTTGACAGTCTGTTAGATCAGTGGTTTCAATCTCAGGTCCACAAACTATGACTAAGGGGTCTGTGAAAGGTTGTTGTTACCATAAAACAGTGGTTTTCAACCTGTGGTCTGTGGATCCCTAGTGGATCTGCAGACTATGTCTAAGATTTCCATATTGGTCTGTACTTCCATTCAAAATTTTTAGAGGTCTGCAAAAGAAAAAGGTTGAAAAACCACAGTCTTAGATGGTAACAAAGATGATAAAAAAGTCCTTTTTGGGGAAAGAGAAGAAGTTAGTTGAAATTGGCTGGAGCTGTTGTTGAAGATCGGGAGGAAACACACATAGGTGTATATTTGTCAGTCAGTCAAAGTCTCACTTCCTAGACGGCATATGGGATTTGGCCGAAACTGGTGATGTCAACTGGTTCACTCTCTCTGGCCCAGTCTGCTCAAGACATCTTTCAGGATTAGAATAGACACAGTTTAGGGCCCAGCAGATGGTTGAGGTGTCAACTATGAGGGTGAAGCTTGTTCCTTCTTTTGTCTTTCAGTCAACCAGCTGCCCAGTAGCCTTTCCCACTCAAAGTCCCTTTTTGAGGATCTGAAAAAGGGAACAGTAGTCGGAATAGCCCATCCCCTCATATTTTGCCCGCAAATTAGGGCTAATTTCCAAAACACCAATTTTGGTTCATTGACTTCTAGTCTCACACTGTTCTTGTTTATCAGGCATGATCTTAACTCAATTCTTGAAGTATATTACTAGGCCTTTTTGTTCAGACTAATTCCATCTTTTTCACCTTTTCCCATCAACATTTGTTATTATAGGCTATTGAGTCACTTCTATAAACTGTTATTCACTTTTCACAGTTAAGGTCACCATTAAGGTATCTTTGTAGGCCCAATTATCACAACAGCCCTCACCCCTGATAGGGCACCCAGACCGCTGCAATGTCCCCAGCTTGCCTTCAAGCAAAAAGGCATCTGGCTCAGTCTCATATTAACCTCCAGCAATGTACTTGGAAAGAAAGATAGAGTCCTTTTATTTGTGTGTAACAGGTAGTCAAGGAGGAGCATCGCAGAAGCAGGGCTTGGAGCAAGCTGAGCACAGAAACAGAGTGTAACCACAGACATATGCATTGAGCAGCCAGTGAATTGCTGCTGTTGGGCTTAAGAGCAAGACTGCTAACTTCCTCAGCCAACTAGGTGGGACAATCTGTCAAGCGGTCTAGTAGTTGATACATCCCAGCTGTGCTCATTAGCCTGGCAGGAGACTGAGCAAGTGCAGCTGCAGGGCCTTATACGCGACAGCATGTGTACCTTAAGACTTTACCAAAGACAGTAATGCTGTCAGAGTGATAGCATCAATGTGATAGGCCAGATAATCATGCCCTTAGTTATGCTCAGTACTACCTTAGCCCATGAGCATGAAGTCAATGGGAACTCAGTGTAAGGGCATTACAATCTGGCTCTACAGGAGCAGACGAACACTGTACCATGTCACAGCTTGTCTTCTGTCCATCTTAATTGGAAGTGATAAAAAACACAGTTCAGCTCCAATTATCCTGAACTCACTTTTATCCAAGACAGGGTCATGTTCCCCATCATCTATTAATTACCATCCATTTCTAAACAGTAGTGTTTTCCCAAGTAGCTCTTCCCTTAATTGAGATAGGCCATTTGGAAGCTAATCCAGCTGTGTGCTTCATCAGGCATGGAGCACTGTCATATCCTAATCCAGATAACATCAGCTGTAGAAGTCGTACAGGGTAATGCTAAGACACAGCACAACTTTTGCTTCCAGCATGTGTTTACTGAGCAACATGGACTGGGATTGGAGAGAAGGACAGCATGAGAGACACATAAGAAATGAGGAAAAACTAGATATGGGCAAAATTTAAAATGTTTTACAAATTCATGGTGGTTTTGTCCAATTACTTTGGCTGTAAAAACCCTAAAAAGAAAGTTAGCAAAAAACTGAAGTGCTTCACTAACATTTTCAAAACAAAACATTTCAATGTTTTGATTCAAAATAACTTTCCATTTAGAAACCGACCTTAATTTTATTAAAAACCAAACAATTAAAAACATTAAAAAAGGCTTGAAATAAAAACATTTTGTTCAATCCAATTTTTTTTTTTTTTTACTTTTTTGAGTTGCCAAAAAGAAAAATTTAAATTCATTTTTGCTCATTCTGAAACAATTTTTTAAATCTATTTTGGAATTGCCAATGAATCAGAAAATCCAGTATTTGCACAGCTCTAGGATAGACAATAGATGTAGCCTCTGATCCCCTCCCCTGCCATTAGCTTTCATATGTTGAATCATATTCAGAGCAAGGGTAACATGCACTATTACAGTTTAGAGCATAGGCGGGGAAAATGATTTGGGTGCAATAAGAATGAACCCAAACTTTCACCCCCAAACTCAAACCAAAACTGACATACAATTCAACCAAGTGTTTGATTCATTGTTTAAATGCTCAGGTGCTTCTGAACGTATGTCCAATGGTCCCATGGAAATCAGTGAAAAACCTGGACCAGGTTTAGGTTTGTTTGTCATCACACGTAGCAGAGTGAGAGATGATATTCTTGTGATTTTTCCAAGTCTGATGGGAACCAGGCGGTACCTGATGAAAAGCCTGCTCTTTGCAAAGCTTCCAGATCAACAAGATTCAAATGAAACTCCTGAACTTCTCCACAGTAATTACAGGGTGGGCTAACAACATTTTCTATATAGCGACACTCAAAAGTGACTACAAAATCTCTAAAATCTGGGGAGAAACTCCACCACCATTTGACTCCATTGCTCCCCACTCCCATTATTTTTGGGACCCTTTTGTAATGATCCATGGTTTCAATATGCACACTACACCGTCTTTTGGTCTAAAGGTTCCTGTATCCAAAATTTTAAAGCTCTGCCCTGGCACCAGCTGAAATTCAAACCTCTGAAGCAGTTTTGCCATGACCACTTTAGCCTCCATCTGTTAAGGAGAAAAGAAAACTCGAAATCAGCAGATGCAAATGTTGCTTTGGCTGAAGAGATTTAAATTGAAGACACTGCGCAATTCTGTAAAATACGGAGATTTAAAACGATACAAGCTACGATGTTATTGTAACTCCATTAGGGAGACAGCTGCCCCTGTGAGGGTTGTTCCTCAGTCACCTGCAGCGTTCCCGAATTGAAGATATATTACAGGCACAAATATATGTCTGTTGATTAAGTTCTAGGTCTGGCTTGTAGACAAGGGTACGGATCAATCCACTTTAATATGAGGATTGCCAGCGCAGGTATAACTGCATTTAGATGAGCTCCATTAGCAGCATGGGAGACTGGAAGAACAGGAGATTCCACACAAGAGCTGCAGAGCAGGCAACAAATAGCAAGGCCAGTTTCCCTGCATCGTTCACAAATGTGCGTCAGGACAGCCTTGGGGATCCCAGCTCTCAGGGGAAGAGGCCAGGGCAGTAGATTTGCCTCTATGCCTTTGGACCTGTCTGATTGCCTGTTGCTTCAGCAACATGGCACAGCATGTACCAATGAAGCAACAGATAAAATTTGTTTAGCTTAACAAAGAGAAGTTTAATGGGCGATCTGACTGCCCCGGGAACAAATATTTAACAATGAGCTCTTCAAGCTATTAGAGAAAGGTCTGACACGATCCTATGACTGGAAGTTGAAGCTAGACAAATTCAGATTGGAAATAAGGCATAAATTGGTAATGGTGAACGTGATTAACCACTGGAACAATTTACCAGGGGTCATGGTGGATTCTCCATCACTGACAATTCGTAAATCAGGATTGGATGTTTTTCCTAAAAGATCTGCTCCAGGAATTATTTTGGGGAAGTTCTATGGTCTGTGCTATACAGAAGGTTGGACAAGATGAGCACAATGGTCCCTTCCGGCCTTGGAGTCTATGAAAAAGGTGGGATACACCACAACTTCAGAGGCCTGCCTACCTGTGAAAATATCTGTCCAATACAGGAACGAGGTCCCAAAGAAAATGGAAAATAGGTAAAATATGGCCTATAAGAAAAAAAAATACAACAGTTATTCTGATGGCTGCCCTGGGATGATAGAAGCTGGTTTACAAGTCAAATATTTCATCACGACTGTAATTTGAATTGCTTCGGAATAATGTCTTTACACCTCTGACTCACTGGAAGGCGCCATCTTCTTAACCTAAAAGCAGAATAGCATCATAAGTCTTTGTACCCATTTCCTGTCATATGAGGAAAATGACACTGTAAACTCTTGGCGGCAGGGACTGTCATTCATTATATATTTGGACGGTGCCCAATGCAATGGGCCCCAATCTGATTTGGCCTTTAGGTGCTACTCAAGTCTAAATGTTAATAAATAATAATAATAATACCACCACCACTCTCCTTTGAGAATGGGAGATAAAAACCTGCTGTATAAAACACAAAATTATTAACAATAATGCTTGGATTTGCATCTGAGCATAAAGCTACAATAATAAACATCTTTCCCCTGTTAATGCTCTTACTATAATGGTTACTCACTATGTTTTGGTAACATGGTAGTAAAATATACTCACTTTGGTGCATCTTTGTTAAATCGGTCAGGATTAAAGGTCAGTGGGTCCTTGAAAAACTTTTCCAGCCTCCCCATGACATATGTGCTGAACTGCCAATAAAATGTGTGTGTAAGGGACTGCGGAAGATTTTGTCACGGTGGTTTAGCTAAGGCTGTTCGCCTTCTCAAGGACAGGTTACTAAAGGGTGCTGTGTACTAGCAGATGCTGTTTGTAGCCGGTTAGAACCGCTTAGCCTGGGAAGCCTGGCGTGTTTGGAAAAGCCTGGCCCTTTGCCATAAGAGATAGTCCAATTGTGGGAAAGCTCCCACATGCCTATGTATGAGTTGTTTTACATGCTATTAGCATAAGGTTATATTTATTAGAATTTGTTTTGCTGCCTTGGACTCGTTCCCCGCTTTGAGTTAGCAACGTGCAGAGTCCCCGTTGCGGGTGTGTTTTCTTTACCTTCATTAAAAGCCATATCACTCACTGTGTGTGTGTGTGTGTGTCGTCCCTGCAGAGCACTTAGGCACGTAACATTGTGTTTGCATTATTTATGAGCTGCACACTGCTAAAGCCTCTCTGATGGCTCACAAGGACAAAAATAATTCTGTTTGGTTCTAACTAAAGACTTTGCATCACCCTCCCCGTCACTGGATCTGACGTACTGCCACGAACTGGGTCCAAAAGTCCCCTTCACACCTTCCTCTTTTGGTCTCCAGTGCCCAATTCTCTGCTGCCGTAACTCCCCCAAAGTCAATGAACTATGCCAGCAGGGAATTCTGGCTCTGTAGTGTCTAACTCCATTGAGTGTGGACCTACAACCTGATGGGTTTTGGATGCAGCCATCAAACTTACAAAGAGAGAAGAGTTTCCTGGAATTCTGACACTTTCAATGACATTTTCCTTTCCTGTCCAACGTACAGTCCCTGGAATGGGAGGGTATAATCGGAGGGATTCTTTGAGAACCTGTGTCAGCACAGAGTGACAAAGAGTTAATTATTACAACATGGCGAGAAGAGATATGATACCAATTCTTCCCCCATAGCATTTCCAATCAGGTCATTGATCTGGAGGGTGAACAATATAAGGAAAGCTCTAGCTAGAGAAGTTGATGGCTAGCAAAGCAGGACAGCTAAATACATATACTTCTGCCCTTCTTACTGCCTTGTGTGTAAGGAGAACACTATGAAAAAAACAACCAAAAAAACCCCACAGCAGCGAGACTAAGAGCCCAGGTCAACTGCCTTGGGCTTGTGGGGCTTGCATCATAGTGCTAAAAATAGCAGTGTAAAGTCTATTACCACTCAGGTTGGAGCTCAGGCTCTGAAACCTGGTCAGTCACCTCAAGTCAGACTCTCTGGGGTGGAGTTCCAGGCTACAAACCCATGTTGTCAAAATAAGGGCAGAGATTCACTTGAAATACATAGAGTGAGTGAGAAATCTAGTTCCATAGGCGCCGACTCCGTGGGTGCTCCGGGGCTGGAGCTCCCCCGGGGAAAAATTGGTGGGTGCTCTGCACCCACTGGCAGCTCCCTGCCCCGCCCTCTCAGCTCACCTCCACCTCTGCCTCCTCCCTTGAGTGCGCCAGGCTCCGCTTCTCCCGCTACCTCCCAGCACTTGCTGTGCGAAACAGCTGTTTCACGGTGCAAGTGCTGGGACGGAGGGAGGAGGAGGGGGAACGTAACATGCTTGGGGAAAAGGAGGGGCCACGGCAGGGATTTGGGAAGGGGTCCAATAGGAACAGGGAGGGAGCGGGGACTTTGGGGAAGGGTTGGAATGGGGACGGGGCACGGGCGGGGAAGGGGTGGAGTTGGAGTGGGGGGGGCGCGAGCACCCATCGGCGCCGGGATATGTTGGCACCTTTGCCTAGTTCTGTGCTCCGATAATAATTAAACTAAGCAGGCAAGGATTTTTGTGTGATTTCACAGTGAAAACCCAAGAACATCTTTTCTCACAAGGTTATGCTACCCCTGAAGGCTCAGAATACCTAGGACAAACACTGTCAGAACTGACTGTTGCTTTTGCTTGTATAAAACAAAACCAGTTCAGAGCCCCTAATGGCTGTGCTATGACATGGTAAAAGTGCTGCAAAACAACGCCAGCTGCCCTTTGGCCTCATTCTCCTACTGTACCTGTGACAAGTACTCAAGCCTCCCAAGATCTTCATAGTCAATGTTCCTCTTGGCTCCAATAACCTCATCTACTTCGGCATGAAGTCTAGAGGTGTAATGAAGGAGAAGCTGTAGTTATCGACATCCATTTCCTGCTAGACTGGGTGAAAAGGGTTTTTTTGTTTGTTTTTTTTAAACCATCCTAATATTGAGCCTGATCTTGCCTTCTTCCCTCAGACAAAATGCCTATTGATTCCAAAGGCCGACTGCCTGAGCAAATATTCCAGGATGAGTACCACGGCAGAATTCATAAAGTATAATACAATCAAATGTGATAAATGCCATCTGCAGACAAGACGAGCTTGGTATAAAGGCTTCTAAATAAATTACTTTAATAGAATTGAAAAATCTCATTTCCATGTTTTTTATTTTACAGTGTGAATTGCATTAAATATTATTTCTTTTGAAACACAAATTAGGATTTATTATGAATAAATACTGTTTATTTAATAGTCCTTATAATTATTATGGGGCACAACATGCTCACTCTAGAGTCAGAGAACTGGGCTGGCAAACTAAGCATGGAGTGAACATACCTTTCTAGTATTTCAGGTTGCCGCCCCAGTTCCATTATTGTAAATGATAACTGAATCGAAGTTGTCTCATGACCTAAAAATATTGAGAATCTATTTAAAAAGTAACATTGAAAAAATTACTTTTCTATATAAAATTAAGTGCATCAATACAACTGTGACCACAACACCAGAGGCCAGATTGAGGCCTCTAAAAAAATAACCCTCCAATGCTTAATTTTAATACTGTGCAAGGCGACAAGTGAATGAAATCACATAAATGTTGAGATATGCATGTAAGAGGCCTTCAGCAATAAAAACCACAAACACATTAAGCAGCAGATCAAGTGTATTATTTGTCCTACTTTCAGAAGATATGGAGAACAACAGATCTCGATCTTCTTTATAACAGCCCTTACCATTTCTGAAAAGTATCAGATCCCCCCTCAATGTTTTTTCTCAAGAATACACATACCAGGTTTTTTAAATCTTCCCCATAGTTCAGGTTTTTCAAACCTTATTTGTTGCTCTTCTCTGCACTCTTCAATTTGTCCACATCTTCCCAGAAGTATGGTGCCCAGAACTGGACACACTGCTCCACATCCATGTTGAGTACAGCAGAACAATTCCCTTCTGTGTCTTACATAATTTTTTATTACATTCCAGAATAATATTAACCTTATCACATTGTTGGCTCATATTTAATTTGTGATCTACTACAAGCCCCAGACCCTTTTCAGCCGTACTACTTCCTACTCAGTTACTCCCCATTGTGTGTTTGTGCATTTGATTTTGCCTCCCTACGTGCAGTACTTTGCACTTGTCTTTATTGATTTTCATCTGGTTGATTCCAGGCCAATTCTCCAATTTGTCAAGGTCTTTTGAATTCTAATCCTGTCCTCCAAAGTGTTAGCAATACCCCTCAGCTTGGCATCGTTCATAATTTTATAAGCATACTCTTCACTTCATTATCCAAGTCATTCATGAAAATATTGACTAGTTTTGGATGAAGAATAGACCCCTGAAGGACCCCACTAGATACATCCTCCCAGTTTGACAGAAAACCATTGATAACTATTCTTTGAGTACATTTTTTCAACACACTGTGCCCTCACTTTATAGGAATTGCATTTAGACCACATTTCCCTTAAATGTCTTTTAGCTACTTTCAATGAGATCTAGGGGAGGAGACAGAATCACGAGACTAATCAGCTCTTTGCAGACCACCATCAAGTGCTGCTCTGTGGACCATAGTGTGGGAGCCACTGGTCCAGATATTCTTTGATTATGTTTATCTGATGGGTGGGAGGGTTAAATGTCATTTTCCCTTTTCTCACTCCAGATCTCACTCAAACTGATTTTACACCACTGTAACTTGCAATGGAGTTACTCCTGACCTACACCTGTGTCAGAGAGAGAATCTGTCTGTTACAGCTATCCTCCTATTCCATTTTGTCTCTTACAGCTGTCCCCACACTCCATTTTGTTTTTGTTCTCCTGTGGCCTCCCCTCCCTGGCTGTTAAGTTGTTTAGCAGGGCCACTGCCCTTCTCAAAGGGAGGGTCCCTTAAAGTTGTTTAGCAGAGCCATTGCCCTTCTCAAAGGGATGGCCACTTGTGGCTAATGGACCTACGTGCCCTGTCAAAGGGTTAGTCCTGTTATCACCTGTTAAAACTCTGGCTCGTGTATGGGGACATGTCGTTGCAAGCCTATTGTGTTTTAAGTCTGGCAATGAGTCATAGGCCTCATTGCTTCGCAAGTCACGCTATGCACAGGACTCTGCTAACATGTCTCTGCTCACCTGCCTCTCTTTGTTTTTTTTTTTTCCTTTCTCTCTCTGTCCCCTGCCTCGAGCAATCAAAATACTGGTGGAACCGCTAAGTTGCCCTAAAAACCAACAAATTTCGATCAGATACCTTCAGAAAAGTCCTGCATTGCTGCCTGTCTATCAGCCAGGGTTCTGGGGTCCTTCTCCCTCGCAGTTTTATGTTGGCGTACCCGCCGTTTTGAACCCCCCCCCACGAAGAACGAATGCGGCCTGAGAGATCCGCTGATATTAGACTGTACCCAGCCTTCTGATGATTTGCATCTTTACCCTCTGCTGCTTCCCTGGGCTGGTAAAATCCCGTCTGTGAAATCTGGATCTCAACTATTTATTATCTAGCTGATCTCTCTCTCTCCCCAGCGCCCAGACTTAACCCAGCACCACAGCCATAGCTGTGGTAAGTTAGGGTTAGAGAATTTGTTGTATGTGTTCTGTAAGTAGTTAAGAAAATTGCAGTGTCTGTTACTTGCAATTTTGTGTAGTCTTGGTTAGAGTTAGGTCCAAGATAAGATTTTGCTGTGTTCCTGTATAGTTTGGTTAAGTTGTCTTCCGCGCCCCCTACCGACTCTCGCAGTCCACCCCATACCCTCAAGTCCTCTCCTGCGGTAAACCCTCAGCCTGCCTGCCTCGCTCCCTGAATTTTAAATCTCCTCTGCTCTCGGCTGTTTAAAGCTGCAGCCTGCCGCTCTCTTTCTGCTGTTTAACTGCAGCCTGCCCTGCTCTCTGTCTCCTAACCTCATCTCTCTCTCCTTTTTTAATCCTCCTCCCACCTCCTATTACCCAACCCAATGATACGAACAGTCAGCATAAACCGCCATGGTTACCCTTTTGTCTCTAACACACCACATTTTACATTATAGACCAATGTGAACAGCATTTTTACTAGAAGGTTCCTACCTGAAGACATTTCCCATAATGTAATCTGGCTATATGCTGCTGTGACACACCTTATAAGAAATGTTAGCTACTGTACATTGATACTTCAGTTTAATGTGGTTACCAACTGTATTGTACCCCACTATTGAAACCCCCTATACTATTTGCTAAAAGAAACCCCTCCCCAATCGTCTACCTTAACAAACCCCATACCCCTCACTATTGAATTTACCCTGTTTTTTGCATTTTCTTAATAAAGTTTATTTTGCACCCCACCTGTGTGGTAATTGCTCCCCAAGATCCCATATACCTGCTGGCAGGGACAGAATCAAGCCCTTAGTAACTCTCATTGTAGACCCCCTGGGAATGCATACTGTTTTCAATAGCTTCCCACATAATGCGTCAGAGTAAAAAAGTAACTACTGTACAAACCAGCAACGAAGAAAGTGACAAAGTTATCCAGAATATTTTCATCATCTCCAGTCTTCTCCTGAGCTGCTGGGATAGGAAACAAAGTAGTTATGAAAGTTCACTTTGCCCCTTTAACAACATTTTGGGGACATGGGAAGGGGCAGGGGGGTAGAAGGGAGGGGGAGACTCAGTGGTGACCTGGAACACAAGTTCCGATTCCAAATGTAAAAAGAGGTATATGTTAAACTCAGAAAGGAGCAAAAATCTCCAGGACAAGGTCCCACTTGTAACGAAACCCTTGTTTGGATCTTCAGCTTGAAAGAAACATTCCTGACCATGTTAGAAAGGACTGAGCCTCAAAGTTCAGATCCAGAAGTGAATCCCCAAATTTTGGGCGTATTTGGATCCACTGTTTAACCCTGCAAAACAATTCACAGAATAATGAAATTGGAGAATGTTGAGTTTCCTACCATCCCCTTTCAGGATCTGAGTAAGAATATCTCGTGGGACTTCCTCTTCATTCTGGATGGCCTCTCGCCTGTGTTCAATGCATTTCTTTCCTACACGGCGCAGCAGTCTCACACTTTCCTGGATCTCCTTTATCAATTTTTGTTTTCCTGGCATGTACTGAATATAAAATGTACTTGGTCATTTTAACAGCTTTGCAGAATAAACAAAAGAGGTATAGAGACTTAGGGCTGGTCAAAACTGTTTTTAATAAAAAACTGAGTTTGATTAAATGAAATTTTTTGCTAAAAATATTTGCTCTCCATGGAAAATTTAGATTTTTTTCTTGAAAGACCAAATGCTTGAAAACCGAAATGTTTCAGTTTGGATATGCTGCTGTAGCACCTCACAACAGCTATAATTCAGTTCAGCTGCCTCATGCACCATGGCCAAGGACTCTCAGGAAGCATCAAAATGCACCCTCTCCTGCATCATGAGAGATGTAGTCTAACCAGGGTGTCTGACCTATAGAGGAGAATGGGAGCACAAGGCATCTGAACTACAACTCCCATGAGACACTGTGGCAGCATTTTCAAATAAAAATATTTTGGTTTTCAGTTGAAAAGTTTTGGTATATGAATTTTTGCTAAAAAAAATTCACAGAAAGAAAACCTATTTTCTAACCAGCTCTAGTAAAGATCATGATCCTTTTTTCAGATGCATTTATGCTTCTATTCGGGGCGGGGGGGGAGATAAGAAAATATTTTGTTCAGTGTGTGAGTTTCTTTTTGAAATAAAATTTCAGTAGCAATTTAAGAGAGAGGAAAGGGAAGACACAGGAACCATCTCAATCTGTTGATCCTTTTTCTATTGCGAATGAGCCCAAACACACAACCCCAGCCCACTGTGCTCATCAGTCAATATGCATGCAGTGACTACAGCTTCACTCTGAAGAGAGCACTAACTGAAGTGAGATGTGTACGGACCTGCACAAGAGGGACACGTATCTCATTCATTCCTTTCATGACCATGGACACGGCATGTGGGAAAGGCGTCTGGTGATCATGCAGCGTATTTAATTCTAGGCCAAAGGCCACCTGAGGATATTGAGAGAAAGAGGCATCTATTTGCTGATTAAATCCTTCTGCTTATTGCATCTATAATTAAAAAAACCAAAAACACATGAATAGACCCATGCTCTGTTCCTAGATCATGCTAGTACCTAAGGGTTAGATTTTACCTTTAGGTACAGCCCTGAGCAAACGGTGGTATCTAAAGCCCAGAAGCAGCCCCTGTGAGAGAGAGTGTGGCTCAGAGACACCCCTCTGTGTCACACTATTTACCCAACGGGGGTAGTCATTTACTGCTCTCTTCTACCAACCTCGGGCTGGCTCCTGCAGAGAGGATGTAGCCATGGCAAGTTTTTGTTGATACACAATGGCAATTAACACTATACACACACACACGTGAATTAATACTGACATGTTCCTTTGAGATTTGAGGAGAGGAAGAAGAAGACACAGACCTGGAGCTCTCTCTCAGGCTACATCTACACTGCAGGTGTGAGCTTCGGTACACCAAAGTTAGTACACCAAAAATGGCAACATAGGCTTCAGCATGGGCTGTACAAGCCCATCTGGGACCCTGGATATCCATTCATGCTGCTAGTCCACACTGAATCCCTGCTACTTTTAGCGTGCTAGCTAGATGAAAGCTAGCACTGGTATGGCTACGTGAGGTGCAAATCACACCTCCAATTGCACACTACACACAGCCTGAATGTAACAACCCCTGAGCAAAATTTTCAAAACATGCCAAAGTCCTATTTCCGAAAAGCACATAAGTCACTTAGGGGTTTCTAAACTGGGACATAAAACACTTCTGAAAATGTTTCCCCTCCATCCCTTACTGCAGATCAGATTCCGCCACCCTTGGGCAGGTTGAGTGGTAACTTATTCCGCGAGTAGTTATCTTACTTCACACTGACGTCAGTGGGTCTAGTTAGGGAGTATGCTACTACTCTCCCTGTGTAGAGGCGGTGCACTCTCACCCTGAATTAGACTGGCCTTCAGGGGAAAGTTTTCTGTTTCACAGCTACAGCCCCTTGATTTTGGCCTAGGTATCTGCACTTCAACTGTTCTGTCACTTACAATGGAAAAAGGAAGTCAGACAGTCTGTACCTTTGCAATAACATCCAGAGTCACTCGGCTCATCATGCTCATGATGTCCAGTTCAGTTTTTCCATCTGCTTTTTCCTCTAGCTTCTTCATCAGCTCCTCTGCTTTTTCATTAAAGGTTTCCATCAAACCAATCAGGTAGCTGGACAATTAAAAAAATATTAGTGATGGGGCATCTTTGTTCAGAGAAAAATTATCTTCACTTGTTTTACAAAGGAAAATTTAGAGAATAAAATTTTCAAATGATATTTTAAACCCTAAAATAGCTACATACATTTTTCCAAATTAAAGAAAACACCTGGTATAATCACTTGCTTAAGCACAATAGAACGAGCTAAATTCTGCTTGCACTACTTCTGTGGAATTCAATCCTGCTAGAGATAAGAATAACCATGGAATGAATCAATTTCAGAGCAAAGGGCCTGATTCAGAGCCCACTGATTTCAATGGAAAGACTCCCATTGACTCCAGCGGGCTTGGAATCAGACCCAAAATGAAACAGAAAGCCAAGATTTAGCTTACCTTTCCCTCTAAGCATAGGCGCTGAATTTTATTTTTCCTGGGGTACTCCACTCTGCTCCACTCTGAGGCCCTGCCCCTACTTCGTCTCTTCCCACCCCGCTCTGCCCCCTCCCGAGGCCCCTGCCCACCGATTGCTCTCCACCCTCCCCATGCACCTCCCACGAGCTGCTAAACCGCTGTGGCTGGTGGGCGCTGAGCATCCCCTATTTCTTTTCCGTGGGTGCTTGAGCCCCTTACGTTCGGCTGAAAGCTGGATCCATAATTCTCCGTTGCTTGTACCAATGATCATGGTTAAGATCAGTCACTAAGTCATTCCCTAAAAATCTAACAAAAAGATGAGGATTAAGGAAAAGAAAAACTTTCTGGCAAGGGATTTGATATGAAGTTTTCAATTCTTTTAAGCCACATGTATAGCAGCCTTTCCCCAGCCTTGCCTGAGCTCTCATTAGCCTACTTGGTTTTATAATAGGGCAATTTTCTGTAATTTCCAATTATAAATATGTTCTTTTCTCAGGAAGCACCAAGTGGATGGGTGAGATTCTGTGGCCTGCGTTGTGCAGGAGGTCACACTAGATGATCATAGTGGTCCCTTCTGACCTTAAAGTCTATGAGTCTAAGTTGGTCCAAGCACATTATTCCACTCATGCCAGCGGAAGAGGAAATGACTTTAAAAGACAGCTGTGTTTGTACACTGCCTAGCACAACTGGGCCTTGATCCATGACTGGAGGCTCCTAGACACTACCATGTCCAAAATCATAAATAATCATATCTGAAGTACCACATTATATGTTTCAGCAGATCATGCTAACAGGGCAGGATATTTTCCCCCTCTATGATTAAAATCAGCAGCTGAATACCCCCACGCACAATGGAATGATTCAATAACGATTCAATAAAGGGCAACCAGTGATTGATTTATTTTTTAAAATAGTCTTGTGAAAACTTTCATCTACTTTGGGTTCAGCTCACAGAAGCCCAACTGTTCTCAGGCTAGGTGTATATCCCATAGGGCAGGGATGTGGAAGATAAAGAACTTCCATGCGTACTCTCCATTGGTCCACTAGGAAGACACTTGATTCTATTTGAGTCTCATCGCATTAATATAATGGGTGCCTTGTGCCCAATTATGACTGCGGTTTAGCCACGGATCCCAATTTAAAGTCAAATCCAGATCTGATCAAAGCAAATTTAATCCTTTCCTCCCATTTTATTCATATCTAAATTTATTTTAAGCACATGATGCTTTTGATTGGAGCTGGTCTACCTCATGCCAAATATAGCACAGAGTTTGCTATATGTTATTCGATCCTTCGGGTACTGTGGTATCATCAGGAACTCCTAAAATCAAATCCCACAGTCAGCAAATATAAAGAGCCATTCAAGCATTAAATAATTTCTGTGTTTTACCAAAAGTCCACAGGCAACAGGCTCCACGAATCACACAAACTCGTCCCGTGAACTATTAGGAAGGAACACATTTGTCTGCCAGACAGAGCTATTTTAGAGGTTTTGTCTCCCTCATTTGTACACTTACAGAACTTAAGGATTCTTTGCCGGGCTAGCACTAGAACACCTTTTCTCCCAGGATCTGAAAGTGCCTTAAAAAAGTTGCTCAAATCTCACATCACTGTTATTCCTATGATTCAGAAGGGGGAAACTGAGGCATCTAGCAGTTAGTGGACGACTTTTTGGAAGTGTGGAGCACCTGCAGCTCTCATTGACTGCAGTAAGTGCTGCGGGCATCCACTATCCTGGAAAGAGATGTTACAAGTGGCTTGAATCACGGCAACAGTGCAAGGCAAACAGTACAGCAAGAACTAGAACCCTGGCATCCTGGCTCCTAACCTCAGACTCCAAACAATGCACCATACCAATTCATTTTATAGGAGGACAGATCGCTGGGTGGATGGATAGGATGATTCCAGTTAGATGATTTATTCAGTACCTTTACTCCTTCTGGACTTAGAACCATTAGCGAGACTCTGTGAAAAGCATTAAAACGTATAATGGGGCCATACTCCTCTGCCCTACAAGAGAAAAGATGGAGAAGAATTATGGTGCAAAATAACACATCAATCATGTGTGAAATGAAAACACCTCAAAGAAACACAATACAGTGTAATGGGCACTGCTACCATCACACCTAGGCAAAAGCACTTACAGCAAGATCTATGGTTTGTTCCTGACTCTGTCACTGACTTGCTGAGTGACCCAGGGCAAATCACTTAATTTCTTTGTGCCTCAGTTTCCCAATTTGTGATATAGGGTAAATGATGCCAGCATGTCCCTCTCCTGTGTAATGCTCGGTGGTGGTGTGGTCCAATAAAAGAAAAATTATTGAAATATAACAACTTACCACTGTATGAAGAGATTAAGCACCAGTTCATTTTTCTTTAGCATCCTCCAGATGGTTGGCAGGTGTCCCAGCAAAAAGCTGGAGGAAAAAAAACTAGAACTTAGTCTAATCCTAAGGCTGAAACACTACTCTGTCCATAGGACTCAAAAGTCTATGGACGGAATGAAATACGGGAGATAGACTTAAAGGCTGGAAAGGACTTGGAAGAATTTCTTGGTTCAGCTCGCAGAACATGCAGGTCTTGGGGGATCTGCATGAGGCATGGAGCATTGCCATTAACTTGCTGTGTGAACTGACACAAGTTAGACCTTACGTATCAGTTTCTCCATTTGTAATAATAGATATAATGTTTATTTGCCTTTGAAATGTGCTTTAAATCTTCATTTGAGGACAAGAGTAGATCGTATTAATGTGTGTATTTCTAGATACACTGATTGCAACTCTGTGTGGCTTGTAAACTTTTGTAGAACTTAATCACGTTGTTCTGGTTTCCACTAATGTGCTGTCTGCATTGCTTGTATTTTCTTTCCTTTTAAGAAAACACACTCACAACCCACAGCCCCTCCTAAAAGACATATTCCCCACCACCCCCTTCTCTGACGTTTACAAGGCAAGACTCCCTCAATTGTTCTGCAGAGTTCTCTGCATTCTGTAGGAAGGTCTGTGAACAGAAACTGAGCACAAAGACTCCGCTGCTCTGTAAAATGAGACAGTCTTTTGTCTGTGTAAGAATCTGAGTTGTTTGGGATTACAGGTGGTAACTGTCTTGGCATCAGTGATAAAGGGACCCAGTGCCTGCAGTCTAATATTCCTGAATCCATGCCGTAGTTGTTATATAATTGTATGTACAGAAGAGAGAATGTGGGCCCAATTCTGAACATCTTTACACCATGGTAACTCAGTCAATGGTGTTACACTGCTGAAAGTATGATTAGAATTGGCCCATCTCCGTCTACACATTCTGGTTCATTCAAATTATGAAATAAAGAGGAAAAATTAGAAGGGAAAGTATTGGCTAATATGGAAATTACATAAATGAATAAAAGGTGTTAATCCATCAAATGCATCAGCTTTATTTAAAACCCATGCATCAATTCCTTCCTTTAGAGGCGAGTTGGGAATTCCCACTGACTTTGTGTACATCTGAAGTAGGATCTGGCTCAGCAGCTTCCTACTGCAATTTCTCACAAAACCAACAAGCTGTGCTTAAGGGGATAAGTTTTCCAAATGAGACACAGATAGCTGTGCTGTTGTTATGATAAAACGCACAAGTTCCCTTTCTCTATGCTAGCTTCTTCTAGTTACTTAAAAATGTCAAGCATTTAACAAAATTACCCAACCATTTATAACAAACTTTTTTAACCCTTTGTGTGTGTGAATCAGTGAAGTTCCCTTCTAGCAACTGGACCAAAAATGACAGGATCCCTGCTGCTGTTAGCAAAAGAAATTCTCCTTTAGCTGAAGTATCAGAAACCTGTGTGCTTTGAGCATAAAAGAGCAAAGTTGTAGCCCTGGCTCCCCTTGTGCATGTCTCATTTGTTGACTGTGGCTGTTGTCCTCACCACAATTATTTTTCTTCAAATTTCCCACCAATGCAAGTCCTCCAGTGCCAGAGTCACTGGTGGTAACAATGGTGGGAATGCTCACATACACGGGCTGCCAGTGGTTTAATTCACTATGACAGAGGAAAGATGGCCAAATGGTTAGTGCACTAGCCTGGTACTTACGAGAGCTGGTTTCAATTCCCTGCTCTGTCAAACACTTTCTGTGTCACCTTAGACAAATCACTTTATTGTTCTGTCTCAGCTCCCTATTGGTAAAATTTGCGGGGGTGTTGAGAGAAGAACAATGTTAAAAGCGTGTGAAGTGCTCACTACAGTGGTAAGAGCCCTGCAAAGCGTACCATAGATAGTATTGTCTAGATCTGTTTAGAGCAGTTCTAGCTGTTAGAATACTGGTGGCAAAAGTGGCCTGTCTACACTAGTGCTCCCGCTGGTTGAGCAGCACTGGTGCTGGAGAAAGGTTCAGTATAGAAAAGGCCTCTGAATCCCCTATGTATGCTCTAGCCCAGGGGCTGGTTGATGGGGACAGAACATGTCAACAGTCCTACTCTAGAACACTTCTCCCCCATCCTCCCATGGAAAGGACAGCACCACATTTTTTTCCACTTACGCTTTTTTGATCAATGGGACACCTGATGGACTTAACACAAAGTTAAGCATGTGTTAGGAATCCAGGAGTTTAATGAGTATGGTCTGCAGGATCAAGACCTAAGATAATACAGAACATATATTCTTCACACAGGCCACTTGCATATTTTTTTAAGAGGTTGTTGGTATGTAAGCCTCAGTTGCCATGCTAATTAACACAGAGAGCACTCTATGGCCCTAAATGACTAAACCAGCATGTTTGAGGCCTGGTCTACACTACGCGTTTATACCGAATTTAGCAGTGTTAAACCGATTTAACCCTGCACCTGTCCACACAACAAAGCCCTTTATATTGATATAAAGGGCTCTTAAAACCGATTTCTGTACTCCACCCCGATGAGGGGAGTAGCACTGAAATCG
>NC_133772.1:129436964-129507311 GCF_003597395.2 Chelonoidis abingdonii | reverse complement strand
TGTGAAAGTTACGGAGCTCAGACAGCGCCTACCAGAAAACAAGAAGCAAACGGTAAAGGTCCAGGGCAGGCCGAAAACATGCCACTTCTACGCAGCTCATGCAATTCTGGGGATCAAGCACACTACCCACACCCTCTCCTGTGGAATTCCGAGTGGGGGTGGTAATCTCAGCCATGCTGAGGATTCCCGCGGACAGGAAGATGAGGAGGAGGGAAGAGCAGACGAGCTTGCAGAGATCATCACGCACTGTCTCTGTTCTCCCCAAACCAGAAGCATTTTTCTTTCACCCCTGACGGAATTACCCTCCAGCCCTCCCAAGCCACTAATTCCAGACCAATGAAGCCACGGAAGGAACCTGGTGGTGTACTCTTTGTAATATATAAACATATGGTTTAAAAGCAAGCGTTTTTTAAGATTAATTTGCTTTGAGGACTGGGATACATTCGCGGCCATACATACTGGAAAAGTCTTGTTAACTGGTCCTGGGGAATGGAGCAGATCCTAAGGGACATCTCCATTGAACGCTCTCCTGGAGGTACGTCCAAAGCCTTCTGAGATGGTTTCTGCGGCAGACAGCCCTTATTCCGTCCTCCATGGTAGGACACTTGACCATGCCATGCATGTAGCAAGTAATCTGGATTCATTGCATGACAAAGGTCTAGCTGCGTATGGTCCCGGTGTTTGCTGGCATTCAAGCAACGTCCGTTCTTTATCTCGCTGTGTTATCCTCAGGAGAGTGATATCGCTCATGGTAACCTGGTTGAAATTCAGGAATAATTAAGGGGACAGAGATGGCCATTCTTACTGGGCTGTTTGCCTGTGGCTGAAAAGAAATCCTTTCCTGCAGGTAGCCAAGCAGGGGGAAACAGGGGGATGATTGGCGCTGAGCTTTTTCGCTTTTGGCTAGCAGGGATCTTCCCTGCTACCAGCCACAAGGTGGGGAAGGGAGGGGGGTGTTTAGCAGTGATCTTCCATGATACCAGCCACACAGTGAGGGGAGGGGTAAAGTGATCATCCCAGAGAATTGAATGGGGGGGTGGTTTCTGCTGCTGCACGATAACAGGAAAGAAGTAGCACTCAATGGGCTTTGCTTGCTATTTGGGAAAGGAGGGCGCTGGATATATGAAGTCTGCAGAAGACGCAAGACAATGGCTTACCATGGCCGCATGCAAGCTGAATTCTGCTGCCCGGACCTGCGTCTGTTAGATCTAACACCAGAGCCGCAGGCACTTAATATTAAGATGCAAAATGCGACCTTGTAGTGAAATCACATGTGCTATGTAAGGTGAATAGTGTTGTTCACCGTGAAAGAGTATAACCATTGTTCTGTAAAATGCATCTTTTTAAATACTTCTCTCTTTTTTTCCCTCCCTCATGCAGCTGCAAATTTTTCAAGCCTCCCTACTCCATCCCGAAGGCTATCTCAGATAAGGCAGCGGAAAAAAAAGACGCGAGACGAAATGTTCTCGGAAATCATGGAAGTGACTCGCAATGAAAGAGCTCATCTGAATGAGTGTAAGGACGTGGTATCAAAGTACAGGAAAGATTCCAGTGACTGTGAGGACAGGAGGGACGAACGTGAGGACAGGAGGGACGTTTGAGATGAGAAGTGGTGGCAGGAAGATCAGCGGTGGCAGGATCCAATGCTAGGGCTGCTATGTGATCAAACTGACATGCTCCGGCATATGGTGGAGCTTCAGGAATGGCAGCAGGATCT
The DNA here is from genome assembly GCF_003597395.2 of Chelonoidis abingdonii. Taxonomy (NCBI): domain Eukaryota; kingdom Metazoa; phylum Chordata; order Testudines; family Testudinidae; genus Chelonoidis; species Chelonoidis abingdonii. The sequence continues at coordinate 129,505,594 of NC_133772.1, read as the reverse complement.
TAGAGTGCCACTGCAGCCCCTGTATAACCACCCTCCCGCCTCATCATGTTCCTTAGCCTTCTCACCCACCAGACGAGTAAGAACGCATGCGGGGAGGCTCCGTGCACCCGCCCACTCCACCCCCGTGGACAGCCCAACCAAAAGGTTGTCATTATTGTGAAATTTTTTTAGTGGCTTTTTCCTTCCCTCCTATCCTTCTCCCAAACCCCACCTGGGCTACTTTGTCAGTTCTCTCCCTCTTTTTATAATGAAAGTGACTTTTTTTTTTATGATTTTTAAATGAGAGTGACTTTATTTCCTTAGAAAGAAGCTGTGTTCGAAGGGTGGGAGTGGCTTACAGGGAATGAGTCGATCAAGGGGTGGTGGGTTTCATCAAGGAGAAACAAACACAACAGTCACACTGTACCCTGGCCAGTGATGAAACTGGTTTTCAAAGCTTCTCTAATGCGCACCGCTTCCTGGTGTGCTCTTCTAATCGCCCTGGTATCTGGCTGCACGTAATCAGACGGCCAGGTGTTTTGCCTCAGCCTCCCACCCCGCCATAAGGTCTCCCCCTTATTCTCACAGAGATTGTGGAGGCACACAGCAAGCAGCAATAACAATGGGGTACATTGGTTTGGCTAGGTCTAAGCGAATCAGTAAATGTGCGCAGCCGCCTTTAACGCCAAAGCACATTCTCCAACCATTCTGCACTTGCTCAGCCTGTAGTTGAAAGCCTCCACTTACTGCCCAGGTGCCTGTGTATGGCTTCATGACCCATGGCAATCAAGGGTAGGCTGGGTCCCAGGAATAACTACAGGAATTTCACTATCCCCAATGTCTTTTCTGCTGGTTGGGAAGAAATTCCTTGCTGCAGCTTGTTAAACAGAGTATAGTGTTCCTGAAGATACGAGCGTCACAAACCCTTCCCGGCCATCCCACGTGCAGGGCCGCTCCAGGCACCAGCTTATTAAGCAGGTTGCTTGGGGGCGGCAACCCGAAGCGGGCGGCTACTTTCAGGTATCGGCAGCAATGTCGGCGGAGGGCCTCACTCCGCTTGATCGAGGACCTCCACTGAATTGCCCCGCAGATAGGCGATCATGGCTTTTTTTTTTTTTTTTTTTGGCTGTCCTTGGGGTGCAAAAATCCCTGAGCTTCGCCTGCCCAATGGAATGTTAGTAAACGTCCCTTTGTGATGCCACCAGCTGTGCAGCGGCCATTGAAAAGGCACCCCATTCAGGTTACGTATTGGTGCTCTGGTGCCAAGAGATAGCGGATATAGCGTTCCATCTATCGCCCCACCAGTTAGGGAATCCCATTGCAGCAAAGCCATCCACTAATGACCTGCCACATTTCCAGAGTCACAACCTTTGTAGCAGAGCAGCCTAGTTGATTGCTTTAGGCTACTTGCATCCAGCAGCCCCCACAGTAGATGTTGCCCACTCCAACTGAACCTGACTGACTGTAGCTGTCCTGGCAATGCAAGCTTCAGAGGGTATTGCCACTCACTTCTCAAGCTGCCGAGGGCTGCTCTCATCTTGGTATGCTGCATTTCAGGCGGGGAAAGCAAGTCACAAAGTTCCATGAAAGTTTGCAGCCACTGGGAATCGTCTCACACCTGCAACACTATGCGGTCCCACCAGTCTGTGCTTATTTCCCAGGCCCAAAATTGGCGTTCAGTGGCTAGAACCTGCCCCATTACCAGCATGCTCTCCAAAGCTCAGAGGCCCGCAGTTTGAGAGAATTCTGTGTCCATGTCCTCATCACTCTCGTCGCCGCGCTGCTGTAGCCTCCGCCCCCTTGCCTGGCTTTGCAGGTCCCAGTTCAGCATCGACTGCACGAGAATGCGTGAGGTGTTTAAAACGTCCATGATTACTGTCTTGAGCTCAGCAGGGTCCATGCTTGCTGTGGAATGGCATCTGCACAGTTCACCCAGGAGAAAAGGCGTGAAACGGTTGACTGCTGCTGCTTTCACGGAGGGAGGAGTGAGGCTGTACCCAGAAGCACCAGCGACAATGTTTTTTGCCCCATCAGGCACTGGGATCTCAACCCAGAATTCCAATGGGCGGGGGAGACTGCGGGAACTATGGGATAGCTATCCACAGTGCAAGGCTCCTGAAATCGATGCTAGCCTCGGTACATGGACGCACACCGCCGAATTACTGTGCTTAGTGTGGCCACGTGCACTCGACTTTACACAATCTGTTTTAAAAAAACGGTTTCTGTAAAATCGGAATAATCCCGTACTGTAGCCATTTCACACATTTGCATCATTTCAAACACCTGTGTCATTGCAAGTTCATTGTTTTCCAGGGCTCTGCAGAGAGTCTTGGAGTGCAGAGGATTCTTTGCAGAAGTCCTGGATTCCAATTGGAGCTGTGGGGGGGTTCAGCATCTCACAAGACTGGGATCTTAAAAATGGTTTTCTTTATCACATGAACAAAGATTCAGATCAAAGGGCTACAAGGGGACTAGAATACTCATTAAACTCCTGGATTCCTAACACCTATTGTACACCACGATGTGATACCTTTGCTCAGGTTGGGATGTATCGGCATGTGACAATTACCCCCAAAAAATGTCAGTTTGGAAAGACATCTATTTTTCCATGTTTTCCTTTAGATTTCTTATGTGAAATAAACTTTTGATGGGATAATCAAAGATGTGAGCCATTCAAGTGAGAAAAATGGCCCAAAACCCCAATGCAAGGATCATTTTCACAGCTATTCAGCAGAATGTTTTAATTTAAAAGTGCCCATAAATGAAGGCTCTGAGCACCTTAAACAATTTACCCAGTTTCTATTCTAAAATATACAACAGGATATCAAGCCTAAATAAAGCTGATACTCGGAGCCACACAAATCTCAATATAGTGCATAATATAGCAGTGTTGGAAATTAAAAAGGGATATAGAGATCACAAGCCTTATTCTGAAGGATCCTACCTAGGCTGATCAGTGAAGATCAAACCAAAAATCCTTAAGAAACAGACAAATAAACAACCAAAAACTTAACTTACATGGTGCCACAGGCCTGGAAAGCCATTTGGATCTAACTACAAACAGGACTAGAGCTGGTGTATTCCCAATATTAATTTGTAGACTCTGAACAGACAGACATGATAACTGTAGTTACACAACCAAACTTGATATCCTTGAGTGGCTGATTATGCAACAGAATGCTATTGCTGCATCTGCTCACATACTGGTATATGCCCAGTTTACTAGGGCACACAGGCCCAAAGATAAGGTTAAATAAGCAGCCTCAGTACTGCTACATGAGCTGTTTCTCCTTGTGACAGCAATGCCACGTTGGGGCTACAGGTCTCTTTACCATTGTTCATATCTGTTGACATTTGTTTTTTGCCAAAACAGAATACCTACACGGTAAGGGAAGACTATGCTGAAGCAGGTGAAATTATTGTCAGCTGATGTGGTCCAAAAATTCTGATATGACCACACGCATTCAGGAGGGGGGAGCTTTGTGCCAAACAGGGTCAGTTTAAAGACAGTGTATGACAGAAACAGAGCTTCAGACATATCCAGTCTAGCCCCGAGATGGATCACAACCCCCTCCCCTGGATTGCCAGCGCCCAAATACTACAAATATAACTCAAAGCCAAATCCTCCAGGTAAACGACTTAAAGTGCCTCTAAGCAGGTGCTTACCACCCCCAGCATAAAAGGAGTCAATGGCAAAGCTGTCACTGACTATAATGGAGCCAGTTCTGCACCCAAAGCAGGTCAGGCCAGCATGCCAGTCCCTGCAACACCAGCAAGGTCACAGACACCCCTCCTGGAAGGACAGCACAGCAGCCCCCTCCCCTATTTCCTCACTGGGCCACGCTGACATTAGCAGGGCAGCAGATGGGCACTCAGGCTGGTGCAAAGTGAGAACCTGCCACCCCCAGGGGACCTGGCACTGGTGTGGCACATGGGGGGAGGATACTGCTGAGATGCCTGAAATAGCAAGATCCTTGCTCCCCCCTGTCCTTCCCCGGGGGCAGGCTGCTGGCTTCCCCCTTACCTCACTCTCGGGGGGCCAGGGATGTGATCGTACTTTGCGTGGACGGCTCTCACATAGCCGCAGTAAAGGCCGAAGGCCAGGAGGCAAAGTGAGAGCAAGAGGAGCAGCAGGGCCCCCAGCCCCTCCATAGCGGGGGCTAGATTGCTCGGCCGGCGTCGGGCGGGTTTCCGACTCCCTGCCCTGTCCCGCCCCTCGGGGAGAGGCAGAAAGCGCCGCAAGGCTGTGCTTAAAGAGACAGGGCAGCCCTGCCGCGCCGCCCAGGCCCTCCCCCGGCTCTTCTGCCTCCCATCCCGGGCTGGGCCCCGCAAAGCCGAGGAGTCTGTAACAGCCTGTCCCCAACCTGGCCCACGTCCCCCGGGGGGCGCCTTGCTGCTCTTCTCACCATAGGGAAACCAGAAAGTTAATAATCGCCCAAGGGAGCTGTCAGCACAGGGCAAAATCCACTTAAGGGACACAGGGAGGCGAAACTCGTGTGTCATACAGAAACGCAGGACTTTCCTCCCCTTCGGTTATATAGCCTGGTTCAAAAATCACGAGTAACACCCCTCCTCCCCATCCCGAGCTTGGTCTAAAAAGCTTTAATTTTTAAAATCAAGATTTTTTAAAAAATCTTCATATTAAAAATATATATTTTGGGTTCTCTGTATTTGCCATCTGATTTGTGAACTTTGAGATCACATTCAGGTCTTGTTTACAAGCGGAAGCGGCGCATAGGAGCAGAAATATAATTTTCTTTTAATTAACATCTGAGATTTTTCCACGATTCATAAGACAGCTGGAGCAGGGGCTTTAAGAGAAAAAACACTCAATACTGTGCAACTTGTGATAAAATCTGTGAGTTGGCAACCAGGAAACAGTCACTTGATAGTTCGTTGTTATGATGTTGGCTGACTTTTGGGGCATTCATTTCACACAGCAAAAATCGAATGTGCCTTTAAAAACACATGTAAACTAATCTAGGACCACAAATACTAAAATGTCTTAATCAGAATCCTATGATCATTGCATGACATCACTACAAGGCAGAGCTTTGGCTTTCTGGTTTTCCTTAACTATGCATTTCTTACCTGAACATATTTGCCTTTCTTTCAAGTGTAACCTTAAATCCTGAGTTTCCTAGTTTATTATGCTTGGTTTTGGATAATTACAACGCCCTTGGAATGTTTTTACTGTGAAGTTAAATGTTGCTAAAGTGCTCTGCTCACCTTTGCAGTATCTTTTGTCAGTGAGCAGTGTAGTGCCATCCGTACTCAATATTGGAAATGTTCCTGATGACTGTGTCCTCAGAGCATCACAGAAGTTCTTCATATTATTCCTGTCCGCATAGGATGAATCTCATCTGCCTTGTTGCTTGGCTATGAATATTGCATGACTAATAGACACAACACAGTGACAGCAGTAAACACAGAAGTATTAAACTGCCACCTAGCGGAGCTTTGGAGAATTTGCTAGATAAAATAAAGTGACAAGGTGGATGACGCAATATCTTTTATTGGACTTTCATTTCTATCGGTGAAAGACAAACTTTTGAGCTACACAGAGCTCTTTTTCAGGTCTGAGAAAGGTACTCAGCCTGTCATAGCTAAATACTAGTTGGAACAGATTTAGCATAAGTAGTTAACACCTATTCTAAGGGACCATTCAAGGGGAAGTGGTCAATTAACACCCCTACAGTCAAGGACAAAAAAGGGAATGTTTATGGGTTAGAGATTGTTGTAATAAGCCACAAATCTAGTGTCTTTATTAAGGTCATGTCTACACTAGTGAATTTATAGTGGTACAACTGTACTGATGCAGCTGCACCGCTGTAAGATCCCTCATGTAGCTGCTTTATGCTGATGGAAGAGAGCTCTCCTGGCGACGACATAATAAAAACACCTCAATGAGTGCTGGTAGCTATGGGGAGAAGGTCTCCTGAGGACATAATGCTGTGCATGCTACCACATAGGCCAGCGAAACTTATGCAGCTTGGGGGGTGTTTTTCACACCCCTGAATGACATGTTTTGCTGACATGATAGTGTAGACATTGCCTTAAACCAGGGGTTCTCAAACTGGGGGGGGTTGGGACCCCCCGGGGGTCACGAGGTTATTACATGGGGGATCATGAGCTGTCAGCCTCCACCCCAAACCCCATTTTGCCTGCAGCATTTATAATGGTGTTAAATATATTAAAAAGTGTTTTTCATTTATAAGGGGGGGCACACTCAGAGGCTTGCAATGTGAAAGGGGTCACCAGTACAAAAGTTAGAGAACCACTGCTTTAGATCATGATTTTTAGAGTGTACCAAAGTTATGGATTTAATCTCATATTTTGAAGGGGTTGTGCAGCTTTCCTTTAGGATAAGGACTAATAGATCAGCTGTGGAGTCATTGTTTTGTGAAAAGTGATAGCTTTTTTTTTTCTTTTATCATTTTCCTGTGTGAGTTCATTTGAGAGGGTAGTAATTGCCTAGTTTCACCCACATAGTTGTTATTGGGGCATTTAGTGCACTGGATTAGCTACACCACATGTTGCGATAGCCACATGTAAGATGTATGTGAATCACCATGTGTTGTGGGGGGTATCGATCATTGTAACAGGTGAAATATGTCTGCAGATTTTGCATCTGTTGGTCTGGTGCCAGTTTGTGTTGGTGCCTCCTGGTTTGTGTGGAGCTTGCTTATGATGATGAGCATGGGAATGTTGGGGGGGCTGTTTGAAGGCCAGAAGAGGGGTTTGGGAAAGATTTCTTTCAGGCTGTGGTCCCCATCAAGTATGGGTTGTAACAGTTTAACAAATCCCCATATGGGTTCCAGTGTGCAGTAGGAGGTGACAAGTAGAGTGTGCGGATGTAGGGGTATTTTTTTTTGTATTGAAACAGGTTCTCTCAAGGTATTTGGATGGCCAGTACTATGATGCAATCTACATGGCAGATTGGTAGAGGCCCTGGAGGTTTTTCACCTTCCTCTGCAGCATGGGTCACGGGTCACTTGCTGGAGGATTCTCTGCAGCTTGAGGTCTTCAAACCACAATTTGAGGACTTCAGTAACTCAGACATAGGTTAGGGGTTTGTTATAAAAGTGGATGGATGAGATTGTATGGCCTGCATTGTGTAGGAGGTCAGACTAGATGATCATAATGGTCCCTTCTGACCTTAAAGTCAATGAGTCTATGTCTGGTGGAGTGTCCTTGTTTGATGAAGGGAGTTTTAAGTGTGTTAAGGTGTATATCCTGCACACTCTGCAGTATCTGAGGGCCTGGCTGTAGATAACAGATGTTTTGATGTGTTTGTGGATCTGTGAAGCTAAGAGTGGTGCTACAGAGGGATTCTCGTATATACTTGTCTGTTATTCCAGTCCCAGAATAGCTAGTGACTTGTTTTGTACGTGATGAGAGGAGGTAGCGGGCATAATAAAGACAACAGCTTGCACTTGAAAACAATTCGCTATCTCTGCACCACATACTTGACCAGTTTGAGGGATGCAGAGGGGTGGGTCTTTGGGACAGTTCTGAATTTGTCAATAAAATCAGGTTTCCAAACAAGAGGATTTTTGTTTTCTTTTTTAACAGTATCCATCTCAAATATGCAAATGAACATGACGGCTATTCATTAAGTATCATCAGCATGCTCAGCACTGGAGTTGACAATTTAGACAGTCCCTCCTGAATGCCTACCATCTAAATCTTCAGAACTGTACAGAGCACTATACGGGCAGAGCCCTGAACTCAGTGCAGGAACTGGGACTCTGCAAGCAACATGCTTGAGCAGAATGCCATAGCTAATGGAAATAAAACACTTGTATATTAGTATTTTATACTGGCATCAACAGCACGTCACATTGCTACTATAGGGTCTTTTGCAGCATATAGTTACCATAATATGTGCAAGCATTAGCTTTCCTTTACACGTAGTTCATGGGGATTGGGAGGAAGACAGATGATCTCAGTAGTAACTGCTTGCAGGATTAGGACCATAATCTGTGCTGCCTGTGGGAATATTCAAATCACTTATAACAAAGTTTATAGAGGATCTATAGCATCATGGTGTACTAGAACATTTTTAGACACCGTAATGCAGACATTACTCTGACAGAAATGCTTGGATTGACAATGAAAATACTCAGGCATTTGTCTAATGGGAGGTAAATGGATTTTACTGTCACTGAAAACAAAACCTCACTATATAAAATTTGTCTTTGCTTTCTCGTTCGTGCTTCCTTGTCTGTTCAATGGTCTAGTGTCATCACAGACTAATCATTGAGCAAATACAGTTTACAGCAGACAGAGGCCTGGTCTCTGCCCCCAAGGAATTTAAAGTCTAGTATATGGAGCATGTAATCTCGTGCTTTCTTACTGTGTGATGGCAAAGCAAAACTGCTCCACTTATATATGATTTTAAAAAGTGCTAGAGGTTTAAACATATTCAATTTATATTGTGATACACAGTAAGCAAAAGGCACTGGCACTGTGTAGCATTATCATGGATACATCCAGCTCAGTTCAATGCTTTATAAAATAACTTTGGGGATAGGGCATATAATCCCAGGTTTAAAATAAAATAGGCTAACCTTATATAAAAATATGCAACAGTACAATAAAAAAAAATCTTGGTGTTCTGATGGTCAACTCTCAACAGCTGATCTGCTGGATTTTACTATCATTACTGTGTAGATTCGTATGGTACCCATCACTATAGTACTAGAGTGCACATTATCTGGGTTAGCGTAAGAGCAAATAACATTTTCCCCAACTATAAGTACACACACCATGAACAGACCCCATTACTGGAACTCTTCCATTATATAGTTGCTTCTCCATTATTAATCTTGTACATGTCCTTTACAACATATGCAGGAAAACATTTGCTTGTAGGCGAACCCACCTGCATTCATTCGTGCAAAATGCTCACATCAGAAGTGAAGATGTAAAGTTTTTTTCAAATACATCCAAACATTTCTAAAATTAATTTTATAATCTGGGTTTTTTATTTATAAAATACAGGCTGGTTGGCACCTGCTGGGTTTAAAAAAATTCTCATGAGAATATCTGGGAATCCAGCTTTTCTGAGCGGGCATCCCAGTCCCTCAGACACCACTCTCTCTGGCTGTTCAGTGCAGAGAACAACGCATTTCAGAACTACTTTGCACTCAGTGATCCCTTCTTCCCCTCAATCTCAAACACACCCAAAAATAAAGTTTAAATAACTTTCGTCTGGGGTGTGACTATCCAGCTAATGTCAGGAAATGTGCCCTTAAGGCTGAAATTTTGTCCCTGACTCATACCCTGGTGTCTTTGTTTTCTTCCACTCTTTGACATGTTAAAAACAGTGTGTCACTTGCAGGGCTAATACTCAATTTCCTGAGTTTGAGTCAGAGCCTTAATATTAATTAAAGACAGTTCTTGTATCCCAAGCTCCCTCCCAGAGTCTTAGGCAGGTGGGGGGCAGAGTTTGGGGGGGGACCAGAGTTTTCGGGGGGGCAGAGTTCAGGGGGTAGGTTCTAGGCACCACCAAAATTTCTAGAAACCTGCTTGTATTTAGTAGTGTAAGAAACGTGTGGGCTACTGTTTATACCCAGCAAGCTGATACATAGGAAGCAGGCAGGGTTCTCACTGCAGAATTCTGCTCTGCATATTTCGTAAAAATCTAAAAGTGAAATTTCACAGAGCTGAAATAGAACTCATTTTCAAACTACTTCTTTTTCTTTTGGTGGTCCAGGACTCCTTAGCGGCTAAAAAGAACATATAATAGCTTAGTTTTGAGATACATTTACATTACCAGATAGAGGATAAAAACATCTTATTTATACATTCTCCTCTCCCAGCAGAGAATGAATGCCACAAGGTGGCAACAGCAGCAACTAGGAGATGCTGGTGATCAACACTGACAGTCCTCGATGATGAGGTGGCATTTACTTACATTCTGCTGCCAAAGGCGCCAACTGGCGAAAAGCAGGCATAAAATAAATTAAGACTTTAATCTGAGGGGTACTCAATCACCTGCCCCTCTTCTCCATGTTGAGGTTCCTCCCCACCTTGTCTTTGGCAAAGATACTCAAATCATCCAGGAGTATTCTGGGATAGCTTTAGTTCATATGGGCTAGAACCTACTCACAGTTTTTAAGCAGAACACCCCCTCAAATTTCCATTTAAAATTGAGCAGCTATAAATTGGATAATAAAGAAGAAAAGGGAAGGGGAATTTTTTAAAACAAATGTTGAAAAATAATTTATCTTTCCCCCAACCCGCCCAAAAAACTGTTGTATATGGCCCAAGAGCTTCTCTAATTGTTCCCAAAACAATCTGATACATCCAACCTGAGTATCCCCAAGTTTTCAACAGCTGCACCTGGTTACTGGATAGTCGTGAAAAAAGCCTTGACGACTTTTTTAGTTTTTTGCGGCAACAAGAATAACATTCCACAAAAGGCACGTTTCTTGTTTTCCCCTTTTAACTTGATTAACATGGAACAGAAAGTTGTAGTCTGTGCTACTCCTTTCATCATCTCTGCTTACACACTGATGTCATTCTTTACCATCAAGGATTATTTATAGGGTCTTCAAGAAATTTCAGGCATGATCATTTTAAACAAATTTATTTAGCATCTGGAGTTGTGTTTTGGATTTGAAAGGACATGGTCAGCTTGGATTCTGGGCTATTTCAACAAAATTAGTCAACAGTTGCAGATTCTAAGTCTTACGTTTGAATTCTGCTGGCTGTCTTTACAAGGACTACATATTATTCCCTTTTTTTAACTTTCCCATGCTGCTGTGTGAAAGATACACAGTAAATAGGAAATGGACACTGAATATAAGTGAAAATTACTGTACATAAAATGAGGACACAAAAACTATTTTAAAAAGTGTGTGTGTGTGTGTGAGTGAGAGAGAGAGAGAGAGAGAAACAACGTGTCTCCACTCATTCAGTTAGGATTACTTGTGTGTTACCTGTAAAAAAAAAAAAACAATTCAGATAGAAGTGTGAGATTTTCTGAAGCTGATGGTGTCCTTTAAGGATAGTACATGCGTAACAGGCCTTGTTCTCTATAGATTTGCCCCTTTTGTAGTCATTTACACCTGTGCAAAATGGGTGTAAAATGCTACATTTCTGATTTGGTAGCATTTTGCACCTGTTTTGCACAGAGGTATGTGGCTACACAAGGCTCAAGGCAGCGGACAATCAGGACTGAAGTGTCTCCATAACTGCAGTTAAACTGGATTAGAGCCACCATATGTACTATGGACTGGATTTGCCTCTTGCTTACACTGGTGTAAATGGGAGTAATTCCAGTGAAGTCAATGAGGTTACTCTGGTGAAAGTGAGATGAGACAAGACTCTCTGAAATTTCAATCAATTTGTAGAATTGCACACATAATTCTTCCAGGCACTACAGTGACTCTGGGTAGGATTCCTTCCTCATGTAAACAGGTGTAATTCCCACTTTAGTCAATACATTTACACCAATGGTGTCATTTTAAGGATAGTACATGTGTAACAGGCCTTGTTCTCTATAGATTTGCCCCTTGTGTAGTCATTTACACCTGTGCAAAATGGGTGTAAAATGCTACATTTCTGATTTGGTAGCATTTTGCACCTGTTTTGCACAGAGGTATGTGGCTACACAAGGCTCAAGGCTCAACTAGAGAGGAGAATCAGGCCCCCGGCTTCATTTTCCTTTTTAAGCCAGAGCATGGAGATTGAACACTAAGTTATCTCCATGTCCTACAGCAAAACACACAGACTTGCAGATGCTCAAAGATCAATGTTCAGTTCTTTGTACAGGCGCCAGAAGAGTTAAACAGACAGTGTGAATGTTTGGATAAACAAAACTTTAAAACACTGCCATTTGGGAATGTTTTTCAGCAGAACGCTGCCAGACCTGGCTGGGGGAATGCTGTGCTATAGTTGCATGTGAGATGACAAAGGGGTGCATCTTTCTATTTCATAATTGCTAACATAAGGATGTTTCTGTTTCCACCTGGAAAAAAGAAAACCCTGATTCCCGATCACACACATGCTCAAGTGATTATGTTCTGTACATTCTCTCTCCTCCCAGCACACACATTATAGGATGTATGGAGACAAGACTGCAAGATTACTTAAATCAGATATAGCATCCTCAGGGATAAATATACTGTATTCAGTACATCCACTGTTTAAAAGGGGGGGAAAAGAAAGATCAGTTTAGTCCAGTTTTACCCTCCCAATGTGTTATTAGTTTTCAGTTTATAACCTCTTCATGGCTACATATCACTCCTGCATCTTCTTTGTGGGAGCAGTTGTTTTTGCCGATGTCTGCGTGTGTGCATTCCAGCAGGTTCTTCTCCTGCCCAGTGCACTCAACATCATCAAGAAGAATCCGAAGCGAACGTCCTTCCCCAAACTCCGCTCTTTTGGTTGCCCTGACAACATAAGGGAACCCTAACTGGCGACACACCACAGTTGCTGCCTTGTAGTTCCACAAGTCGTCACATACAGTGCCCCACTCTCCGTTGATGTAAATCTCCACTCTTCCCCGGTCCCTTCCTTGTGGTTGCCTGTTCATCAGTCGCACTGCACCATTCGTGAGTTGTGGGGGAGACAGAGTGCTGGGAGGTTTCTTTTTCCTTCTCTGCCCTCTCCTTTCCCCACTCTTTCCCCCTTTCCTGGACTTCGGGGGTTTGGTTGTTGGTGTTCTGGAGGTCACCTGCATTCTATTTTGATTCCTTAGAAGGTTCAAGATTTGTTCCACCCAGTCTGGAGTAGTGGCATGGGGTGTTTCAGAAGTTGGCCTACCCCTCCTTGGGGCTTTGGTGGTGGTCCGTAATCTAGGTCGTTGGGTTGGTGTTTTCACAATCAGTTCTTATTGGGGGAAAAACAGAGGTAACAATAATGAGCCTATAAAGCTAGTACAATAGTTTAAAATGACTACATAAAAACAGTGCTAACTTATAGCTCCACTGTATTTAACTTCTCTAATGGAGTTTGCTTTCTTGATCCTGTTGAGTAGTTAAACCAACATTGCATCAGCTAAAAGTTTCCAGTGCTTTTAAGAATGTCTGGCTGCTGGAAATGACTGCACTGTTCAATGCCAATAAATAGGACAAAAAAGGAAACATTACCAAATTTCCATGCACAGTTTACTGACAGAACTTTAATGCGTGGACACATCAAGAGTCAGACTTGCTGAAGACTTCTGGCAAGAAACAGAATTCTCTCCCTATACCTCTTGTCTCTGCCGAAAGCATTTTTAAAGCCATGCTTCTACTTCTGCTGTCCTCTTCATTACTAATGATTGGATCATTACCAGATTGTGAGAGCTCCAGCCTCCCCACTGTGCCAGATACTTTATTCAGTGTGGCTGGAATCACAAACATTCACAATCAATTCTCTCTGGTAACTGGAATGTGCAAAAAGAGCTGAGTTGCCAGGACAACACATAAAACAGTGGTTTTTTTTAAAACAGCCTTGAACTGCAAAGGGCTGGACAAATTTTACTGTTGCAGCTTTCAGGAATTACTGGACTTGCTTATTCATTTTATTTTTAAGTTAAAAATAAATATAGGCTAGTCAAAGGGATAGTTGCTTTATTCAGAATAATAAATCAACCAAGGAGCTCTTACAACGTTATGTATATTTGCAAAGATGTCAAAATTATGCTGTTAGCCTTCAGACTTCCCCTCCAACCTCACTCATCATCCTTTTTAATATACAGAGGGAAAAAAGTGTCAAAAAACACCACCTTCTCCTAAATAACCCACATTCTCGACTGGCCAAGATTTGGAGGGGCTCAATTTTCAGAACATCCTCCCAGAATCCCATGTGTTGGCAGGGGGACCCTGTTTGTAGCATGAAAAGCATTCCCTATTCTGAAAGCTCAGTTTCTGAAGACAGAAAATGAATTGGGGAAACTGACAATACAGAGAAGAGATTATTACACTCTGGAAACTTACAGATTATTGGGTTTAGGGCCTGATCTCGCAATGTACTCAGCAATTCTGGAGCTCACTAATTGATAAAGTCTATCATTATGCAATACTACATTTAGTAATAGGCAATAAATAGGGAGTGGAAAGTTTGTGTCAGCCAGAAGTTCAGCTGACTCTGACTGAACTGAATCTTTTGAGAGCATTTTCCTCTTCCTTTCCCATGCTCTAAGTAACAATGGCTCAGATCCAATCTCTCCCAATGAGCTACTTTCCAGTCCTCTAATAACAAGATTTTTCACCCCCTGAAGTGCTTCTGCTTATTCAGAGGTACTCCAAAATCCACTGTTTTCCTAGTGGAAAGCACTGTAGAATTCAAGATTGCAGTGCAGAGATGGCAACAGGCAGGGTTTAAATTCTCACAGACTATTTCCCAGAGCCTGAGGGCTTCTGCCCCGCAGCCACAGGAGGGGGCGGGCCTCAGGGCTTCTGCCCTACTGGAATATTTACCCGAGCTCTGCTCTGAACGGCTCCGGCTGAATTTAAGCCCTGGCACAGGGAATCCACACTGCTCTTAATGAGCCAACCATATTGCTATCTACCACGGAAAGGGAAGATGGGAGGGAATGGGAAAAAGTCATGTAAGGAGGGACAGTCTAAGCTGAATGTTTAGCATGTCTCTCCTAGGTACTTATATGGCTTCCCACCACCACGGTATCAGAGTGCCTCCTAGTCTTGAATGTATTTATACTCACAACACTCCTGTGAGGAAGGGGAGCGCTGCTATCCCCGTTTTACTGACGCGGAACTGAGGCACAGAAAGACTAAGGAGAGGTCTATACCACAAACTTAAACTGGTATAACTACGTTGCTCAAGGGTGTGAAAAATCCACACCCCAAGCAATGCTGTTATATCAACCTAACTCCCAGTGTAGACAGCACGATGTTGACAGGAGAAGATCTACATAGCTACTACCTCTCATAGAGGTGGATTAACTATGCTGAGAGAAGAAGCCTTCCCATCAGCACAGGTAGTGTCTTCACTTGCTGTGGTGTTTTAAGTGTAGACCTGCCTTCAGTGACTTGCCCAAGGTTACACAGGAAGTCTGTAGCACAAGAACCAGCCTCTCTTAAGTCCTAGGCTAATGCCCCAACCATCCTTCCACTCCTTTTATGAAAAAGGAGTAGGTAGCAATTAATTTTAATTATAGACTGAGGCTGAGGCTCTGGATGGTCTGCACATCCAAAAAGACAATGCCGGTTTTGAGTTTATACTTACGGATTAAAAATAAGGAGCAACAACAATACTCACTCTCCTTCGGCACAAACTTTATGAGCCTGCTTTTCACTTTCACTGACAAAGGCTCAACCCGGCATTTTCCTGGGGGTGCTCTCCTGTGAAAGAGGAGCACAGACAATGCAGGATGAATTGCTTTCCAATGGTATCAGCGGCATTCTTTGTTTCCATTGCTTTTCAATGAATTTCACACTTGTGGAAAAAAAGTCTATTTAAATGACCCACATAAACTCTTACAGCCCACCTCACAAAATCCTATTCACTCTGTATAGCAGAGATCTCAAATATTCACAAGCGTGTGCAATATTTTGATAGCATTTGCTTTATCATTGCTGAATCCATCAAAGTACAAATCATTGGTGGGTTCAAGCAATATAGAAAGATATGAATCAAATTGAACAGAAAAAAGCATAAAGCTACATGTTTGTTAGATAGCTGAAATGAATGTCATGTTCACATGCAAGTTTCCAAGCCATCTCCATAGAAACAAGATGGCATGCAATCATTTATATATTTAAAACAAAAATACACTTCACTTTGGACCACAATTCACACAATAGAAAGGAGCCAGAAAGAATGATTTAAAATGGAAAATAAAAAGAATCTGGAATTTGTCACTGACAGCAAGTTAACAGTTTAAACGGCATCATAGATGCAATTCACTTCAAATTAGATTTTTACATTCAGAGTCCCTTTTAAAGAAACATTCTCCTAAAATGCTACATTCATTTATCTCAAGCTTGTTTCCCATGGCAGCCTCCCTCACTTTTGAGAAGTTACACCCAGTAGATAGCTACTTTTTCCTCTAATATTTGGTTTCAGGGCTTCTGAGGATTTTCAAAGTAGTGCAACAGTTGGATAATACAGTCTGACTATTTGCATGCACACATGCAGCAACTAATCCCCACATAATTAAGAGTCGTTTGCATCTGCTGTGTCTGGAAAGAAGACTGCAGTAGCCAGACATGAAGAATAGCTCTCTCACTTACTGACTTGAGGATACTATACTTTTGTAAGCTCTTATACAAATCTTTATTTTTCCACTGTTATGCTCTATAATGAGTACTACTAAGGAGACCTTCATTTATAACTTATTGATTGCCTGTTGAGTTCTGTTTTTCAAAATGTTAAATGTTTCTATGTGATTTGATACTAATAAGCATTGTACTTTGTATTTTAAAAAGTGATGCCCATGGTTTTAAGATGTTGATTTGTACCATGGAAACTGCAAGCATCTTTTTAATATATTCTGTGATATGCAGGAAATATTCTAAATTGTTTCATCTGATGGGCAATGATACAACTGAAAAAGTACTAGTCTGCAAAGGAGTCAGAGGAAAAAAGGGGTGAAGTTCTGGAATTCAGAAGTTACCAATATACAATCAGAAAGTAGAGATATTCTCTGGAAATATGGAGTTTTCCCATGCAGATTTGAAGAAGATGCTCAGAGAGCTGATGCCCAAATTTAGTTTATTTTAAATAAGCACACATCTTAAAAAGCTCACTGGGCACATTTATCTGAATGCATTCTTTGGTCCTTTAATAGTCATGTTTTAATTAAATTAAAATCTATAAATCCTCCCCAAGATTCTCCTACATTGTTAATGTGCCAGATACAACAATTTTGTGCAATAACATAAGATCCCGAAAGTGAAGCTTTAGTCTTCATGCCACTGTCCAAGCTAGTTCCACCGTTACACCAAAAGCATAAATGTCAAAAAGTAAATTCAGTTTTTATTTTATTTTTTCTGTTTTAGTTATAGAAAGTGGTGGTGCTGATATCAGGCTGGGCTGTGCCCTTTAAGTCACATAGAGAGGCCCCTCTGTGGACACGGGTCTCACACCTCTCCTGCAGAAGATGTCGGCCAGCTGCAGAAGGCGGGCTTCATGCAGGATGGAACAGGGAGTAGACGGGCCTGTTGGGAACATATCAGCCACCTTGACAAAGGCAGCATCAGTTTGGGCAGAAGTCGTGAGGCTCCATTGTCCCCTAATACAGCAGCCTCAGAGACTCGAGTCCCACAAAACCAGCTGCCTGCTTTTCAAGCTGACACTGAACAACCCTCACACCCAGGTAAGGCATACAACCCCCTTCAAAGCAAATCCATGGATCACCCACCAATACAGACTCCAACTCTGTGGAAACCTGGAGCATCCACTAGGAAGCTTACTCACAACTCTCTAATATGAAACCAGTCCCTGTTTACACTGGTTTACTCTTTAACAAGGGACCAAGGTGAAACAAGAGCAATTTATTTCAGCCATAACCATCAATCACATTTGAACCCAGGTCCACTGAACCAAAATGTAGATTTTGTAACAAGGGTATTTCTTACCGTGAGGTGTCTACTATTTTGTAAACTACTCCATTAGGAGCGGTGGCACTTGGTACTCCAGTAGACATGAAGTAAAGCTCTCCTTAGAAAAACAAGTAAGAATTACTGTCTGAGAAGAGAAACCTATCATGTAACCTATGCATCCAGTTGAAAAGATTGAATATAAAATACAACAAACAGACAGAGAATAGGCTATTAAAATAATAGGAGAAAATAGATTTTTATGAGGACAAATTTGATTAAATAAATTAATTACAGATTATTCATACAGCTCTACCTGCCAGAGAGAATTTTATGTCAAAACTCACTGATTTCCTTCACACACACCCCTCTCCTCCCACCACACACTTCATTCACCAGCCTGCCTGCTGGAAAGGCTATACTTTGGGTTCCTCAAGCCTGCCTCACGGTGACTGACTTCAGGCCAGCTGTTGAGGATATTCTCTGGGTTCCCCATCCCCAAAGTGCAGAGAGAAGGGGAGAGAGAAACAGGCACAGACCTGCTGGTTGGGAGAAGTCTTGACCTGCCAGACCCCCTAAAGCATCTCGCATGCAGTGAAAAGGGGAAGCAGCAGCAGGAGCGTTGAGATCAAAGAAATCATGGGTGTGGGTGGGAATCAAGTAGAGACCTTGTGTGCAAAATCCTGAGCATTTTACTCTGATTTTGCTTGGGTATAATACCAACTGCATAGGGAACCTCAAGATTTTCCCCTGGATTTTAATCAAATTTTGCCATGACTCATCAATATGTTTTCCAGACATTTAACGTGAAAACAGTCACTGCTCTACTGATGAGGTTAACTGTGCACAGGACCCACGCACATAACCTGACTTTTACGCATGCAGAACGTACCCACCCATACACTAGCACCAGAGAGCTGATTTGGGACCTTTTTTCAATTTTATGCAAATGCCACAAGTACACAAAAAAGATTTGTGGTTTGCCATTGCACAGGAGCCTGTTTCCCACTCGTCAAAGTAGTAATCCTGAAAACAAGCATTTTAGTAAGGGCAGGTCCACTTAAATAACTGACTGGTAAAGTCGTAAACAAACATCTCTGGACAGCAAAAGGGCCCAAGAGAAGATTATACCCTGAACTCAGTAGAAGAAAATATTAATTTAGTGATACCTTTTCTTTCCATTATACTGAAACGAATACATAGGAAGAACTGAACCTGTTAACAGATTATAAACCTGATACTCCATTGCACCTTGTACAGTCACTTATTCCAGTGCAATGTAAGTGTAAAAAGCTGCAGAATGGTAGTATTTTACATTCATTTTGCACTCCACTGGGTACGTCCACACTGTGTTTTAAAAAACCTGGCAGTGAGTCTCAGAGCCTGGGTCTACAGTCTTGGGTTTGCACTGTGGTGCTAAAAACAGCAGTGTAGATGTTGTGGTTTGAGTTGGAGCGCTGGCTCAGGAGCCTAGGGAGGGAATAGGCTAATTATGTCAATAAAGGGCTTTATTTTTAAATATAAAAAAGGGAAAAAACTGTACATTCAGTTATTCAATTGCATCCAGCCTGCATTAATACCAAACATTGTCTACTCAACTGTCCAGGAACAACAAAGAGTTATAAAACCATACCTCAGGGATTGTGGCAGGAGTTATTGTGATCAGAAGCCAACAAGACTTACATTACAATGGCTAAGAGCACAAACGTCTAAATTTCAATGTAGTGCATGCTGCTGCTTGGCAACCATGCTAAACTTTTGTGGAGTGACTCTAATTTGTCTACTGCTATGAATTGTACAGTGTGCTTATCCTTACTTCAGTCCCATATAATTAACAATATGAATGTACTAACAGTTGACCACTGTCAAGTTTCCCCTTCAGATCCTCTTCCGTCTCCGTTTCATATCATAAGAAATCACTCTTGTAACATACAAAGCCAGCAGCTTAATCTGAAGCCTTTCCACGAATAAAATTATTTAAAAATAAGGTCATATACTTTACCTGCTACCTGAGCAAAACTCTCCTTGACTCCAGTGGAAGTCCCTCCCTTCATTGGGGGGGATGGCTCAGTGGTTTGAATATTGGCCTCCTAAACCCAGAGTTGTGAATTCAATCCTTGAGGCCACTTAGGGATCTGGGGCAAAATCAGTACTTGGCCCTGCTTAGTGAAGGCAGAGGGTTGGACTCAATGACCCTTCAGGGTCCCTTCCAGTTCTACAAGACAGGTATATCTCCATATATTTAAAAGCAAAGATACAACTGTTTGCAATTCACATATTGCAAAATACTAAAACAGTGTACAACTTCCATTCTGTTTCACTCCAAAAGGAGATTTACAATATTCGAGGCCAGTATGAGCAGGTTTCACTGTCACCACTCATTGGGTCTAATTTTGTCAGCCATTAATAGTGTCCAGTCCAGATCCCTAAGTGAGCCAAAAGCATAAGCATGTTGTATCAAACACCAGATTCCTTTCATTTTTATCGTCAACCTGTTGGCCACTCAGTTGCATCTACACTGCAATAAAAAAAAACAAAAAAACCTGGTGCTGAATCTCAGAGCCTGGGTTAATTGATTCGAGCTTGCAGGGCTTGGGCTGTGGGGTTAAAAACAGCACTGTAGACATTCAGGCTTGGTCTTTAACCCAGGCTCTGAGAACTTTCCCTCTCATGGGATTTCAGAGCCCAGGCTCTAGCCTGAGCCCAAACATTTACATTGCACTTTTTAGCCCTGCTGCCCACGCCTCAGGAGTCTGAGTCAGCTGACCCTGGCCAGCCCCAAACCATGCTGTGGTTCTTTTATTGCTGTGTAGATGCACTCCCATGTATTTCCTCGGCTTTTTCAAAATGGAGATTAAGGTTCCCTCTAAGTGATATTTTAACATATTTATCCACAGGCATTTGCTCCCCTCCAAATGACAATGTGGCAGATGGTAATGCAAATGGATCTACAGTAAAAATAAATACATTAATAGGTAAGCAACCCTCTCCCAAAACTGCTGATGGGCTCATCATTGCATGGTACACATAAAAAACACAACGGGCCAGATGCTTGGCTGGTGTAAAGTGATGTCACTCCATTGGCTACAGCCTGCAGTGAAGCTATGCCAATTTACTCCCACTGAATAAGACACTGCCTGAAAAGTATGACAATTGTTTTTTGTTGTTTTTTTTTTGGGTAGCTGTGAGAACTTGGGAGTCCAATTATTCAAAGTTTGGACACACTCTGGATCTTAACTGAGCTACCCTTCTTAACCTAAGAAGATATTCTCATTCCAAGAGTTTTGCTCTGAAGATAAAATACAACCGCACTGTTCAGTGTAATATTATATGATTACCTGCCTCATCTTCAGCAAAAGAGATGATATACTGATAATAATTATTGATAAGCCCAGGGAACATGCAAGTTTGTCCTGTTCCCATGCAAATTTCAGTGTACTGCCATTCTCCAGTAGAATGCTTCTCTTTCAATGACATTAAACGTCTGTGAGACAAAAAATAATTTGCATCAGGCAACTGAGACAGACACTTTTGATCTAATAGTACTAAATGGGATAATTAAAAGAGTGCCCAATCCCATGATGGATGTGTGCTCTCCACTCACATTAGATTCAATAGAAATGAAAGAGGATGAACACTTAATAGGACCAGAAGTATTAAGATACTTGGGCACAGACTCTCACGGGTATTTAGGTTCCTAACTCCCATTAATTTCAATGGGAGTTAGGCACCTCCTGTGACTAGAAATACCTCCTGTGGCTGGACAGTGCAATGCATTAAAGATGCACCAAAATACAGAATGGTCATTTACTCTCCTTTTATGGTTTTAAATCAATGTCAAAGCCACATGCATTCACATGTACTGACACCATGTGAATCAGCAACATCTACTGCTACTGAGATAACCATATACTTTCACAACAACATGGAATAATGATTACATAAAAAAATGTTACGTGAGTCATTTGTAATATGCAATAAGGGTTAAACCAAGCAAAGAGCAGTAAGTCAGCGAAGGTTACATTGCAGAAGAACTTGCAGGCGTATGGAGCAAAAATGGAGGATTTCAGCTGAGGGTAATGCTTGCTGAGTGACTGGACTTACCCACTCATAAAATCACCAAATATGTACAGCCCATTCAGGTTTGGAGACTCACAACCCCGATAGACATAGCCTCCTATAACAGATTTCCCCATTTTGTGTGGATAAGCATAAATCGGAAGCACATCATCTGTAGAGGGGAGAAGATATTGTGTCTTGCTTTGTTTTAAGTATGATACAGAATAGCTGCTCTATCAATAAAATGATAGACTGTTACTAGACAGGGATGTGTACTATCAAGTTCCCGTCCAGCTTCTTGTTCTGTGCTAAATCAACAACGGAATGGAGTCAAATTTATTTTTATTACACTTTGGCCTTTCAGGTCTCTTCTCCCAAATGGCTGTGATAACTAGGGGCTCCTTACTAAGGAACTGACCCAGTACTTAAATTATTTTGTACACTTAGCGGTGGACCTAAGGGCTCTGTGATTAGCTCCGTGCTGTCATGGGAGATACCTAGCTGTATTCCTGAACCTGGTCTCTCCCCTCTAGAATGGGGCTGCAAGCATGAAAGAAACAGCATATTCACAACCCTGTCACAGGGAAACTCTCATGTCACTCTGAAGCAGAGGAAATTAACCTTGAAGAGCCACAAAATAATTGCAGTGAGACATCCTGACAGCGTTGCCATAGTTGATGCAAAATCTTCATGAAATCACCACAAAACATCGCCAGGGTACAGAGTCATTTTGTGGCTCTCTAGGGCTCTTAAAAGTTTCCTCACTCCCCTCCCTCTCTCCTCCCAAACTCCTGAACATAGGGACAGAGGGCACATGTATATGGGGCAAGAGGGCATGCATTTCTCCTCTCTATCCCTCTTCTCCCTCACAGCAGCTAGGAAATTGGAGAAGGGAAATGTATTTCTCTCCCCATCCTGTTTTCCCCACACCTATTTGCTGGGAATCCAAAGGGCTCAGCACTTTCCTGCAGTCTCTCAGCGAGTACTCCCGCGACTGGTGATTGGCTCTGGGAGAGCCTTGAATGGCAGCTTGACACTCAACCTGCTGCGCTAGAGCATCATCTCTCTGAAGTGACCACTGTAGCTGAGCTAGAATGGACACTGATGAGACCTGAAGGGAATCCTAGGCAGCTCTCTTCTGTCAACAAATGTAACTCTCTGCCTTGGGAAGATGATGGTACTGCGGGTGAGGAAAGCCAGATGGGAAATCCCTTGTTGAGGACAAGAAATTAATTAGCTGTTTCCATAAAGAAAGCAGTTAACACAATATAACACCGGACCTGATCCTGAGAGCTGCCAAGCTCTTCCCACTCCCCTTAACCATATGCTGCATTCATGCATTGTAAGCGTCAGGGCAGATGGGAAGCCATGCTGTATCATTTTTATATACTCATCTAAAGCAGTTACTTCTGACAACTCAACTTTTTTTTATTTTAAAGAATCTATGAAAACATCATTCATGTAGCTTAAGTAACTGACACATAGAAAGGCATTAAAAGGACACTTAAAAGGCTATTTTTTTCAGCTGCAGAAGGAAGAGAGAATTCAGACTTAAAATGTGCCAAGTCCTTTCTGACCCATTAACCCACATTTTATAGCTCTTAACGTCCTTTCCTATGTACCAATTTCCTTATATTTTAAATTCATAGGAAGATGATGTTTATATGGCAAAAAGAAAAAAGTAGCGTGTTGAACAACATAAAAAACACAATGGGCCAGATGTTTGGCTGGTGTAAAGTGATGTCACTCCATTGGCTACAGCCTGCAGTGAAGCTATGCCAATTTACTCCCACTGCAGCTGTGGCCCAAAATCCAGACATATTTATGGCATGGCATGCCCTGAGATTTACTATGTTGACCAAACTGTAGCAGACAGTATGTGTACTGAGCCCAAGTGTTAAAAATAAAAAATTAAGAGTGTTTTCCTTTTGGGATTAAAAAAAAATAAATCACTACATCATCACCATACAGAGTAGCCTTTTAAAAGCTGGCAGAGTGACCAATCCATGTAGGGGAATAATACCTTGAAGAATCTTTCTTTTTGAAACTAAGCCATTTATAAGTTATGGCCATAAATAAGTAAAATGTTAATATCTCAGGGGCAAGGTGTTGGATAAAGCAAATAGATCTGACTTCCACAGCCTTGCATAGAAGTGTTGCTTATGTAACAAAAATGAAAATTGTCCCTCGTGCACAGGGCCAGCTCCAGACACCAGCTCAGCAAGCAGGTGCTTGGGGCGGCCAAGGGGAAGGGGTGGCACGTCGGGCTCTTTAGCGGTGAGTCCTTTAGTCCCTCTCGGAGGGAAGGACCTGCCACTGAAGAAGAAAGCAGCGCACTGGTGCTTGGGGCAGCAAAAATCCCGGAGCCGGCCCTGCTCGTGCATATTTGTCCAAATCACAGACCCACCATGGCACAGTTTGGTATAATTAGCAGCATATTTGGCTAAGAAGTGGAATAGCCAGGGTATTAAAGTTCAGTTAATTTTTCACAGAAATGGCAAACGTTTATAATGTAACTTCCCAAGTCAGTCTGCTCCCAGGATGAGGTTGTATATGCCAAGTTTAAACCCCAAAATATATGTTTGCAACTGCACAATCAGCCTGTGAAAGCAGAAGTCAATAATGGAAGTGCAGGCACCACCCAATATCAAGGTCATTTATTTAGAGTGTATAATTACCTAGTGAGGAATTGGTGCAAAGTTTCTTATCATAACAGCTGAATCCTTCCCTTGCTCTCCAGCCATAATTTTTTCCTTTCTCTATAATGTCAACTTCTTCAAATTTATTCTGTCCTACATCTCCGCAGAAAAGTCGCCCTTTCCCTTCCTTTGTGTAGGGTTCACCCCTATCGAAAGAGCAGCGCCACATATTTCTCACCCCGTATGCAAAGACTTCAGGTCGAGCTTTTGGGTCAGTAACAAAAGGGTTGTCTGGAGGGATTCTATACAGAGGCCCACGGTCATTATTGTCCACATTGATCCGTAACACCTTGCCTAGCAATGCTGATCTGTATTTGTTCAAAAGAGAGAGAGGGGGAAAGACAGAACTCTCTTAAACACATAGTCTTAACCAAAGATAAGTATTTTTTTAAATGCAGTCTAATATTTCATAGTTTCTATTTCAGAAAACATAAGTCTTTCAGTGCATCAAAAATTAATGTAGTTGAAGTTTATGCGAACCAACCTACGCAGTTTAAGGTAAGCTAGAACTTTGCCAAGGGCTTTAATGAGGGCAGGATTTAGTCTTACATACAAAAGAAAAACCGACTTAAGTAAAAAATTAAGGCCCTGATTCTGCAAACATTCACACATTTCACTTTAAGCATCTGAAGAGATCTATAGACCTCAGTGAGAGTGCTATGGGAGAAAAGTTCAATTGACAGGTTAGCATTTGCAGGACTGTAGCCTAAGTGAATTTATTGCTCATGAAAAATGTGAGATGGACGGAAACCCTCTATTTATCCTCAGAATAAGTGGCAGTAGCAGTGCAAGCTTCCTCACCAAGATCCAGCAGTGAAGATTAATGGGATCTCCTCCAGGGTGAGGGCAGTTTCCTTGCCCAATCAGACACTGGCCTCTTTGCTGCCAACAGGGGTGCCAGTTGTGGTGGAGCTTTTTGTTATCTGGATATTTGTACTTAAGCAACTGGACCGAGAACATCTACCTCATTTTGCATGGGCCACTGAACAACCTCCATATAGTAATGACTTTTTGGGACTACCAAAGTGGCAGATTTAAACTGGTGTCTTGGAAGTGAAAAGCTCTATAGTCCCCATCTAGATCCTAGAAAACTGGGCTCAGTTCAGAATATTGTGGCTAAAAATTGGGTTCGTGTTTCAGATTTTAATAGCTCTTTAAAAAAACACATTAGTTACTGTGGTAATGTAAATTAGCATCATAACAATGCTTAAGATGCAAAGAAAAAGTTGCAGTAACAAAGCTTCCTATACAGTAACAAGATTTATGACAGCACTTGGTTCATTATGGCAACTATGCTACATACCGAAAGAGTAATGAAAATGAAATGCGGTGAACAGTCAGCAGCTAATTTCCAAATGTAAGTATTATGGGTGTTTGTTCAGCATTGCAAAATGGCATAATCTAGATTAGGGAAGAGCTCCGTTCTGAATTATTTATTTTTAAATGAAGACATTTTGGTTTAATGGAAACATGGTCTAATGGATAAGCCACAGGACCTGCAGTCAACATATCTCAGTTTTATTGCATTATAGCATGAAATTAAAACCAAAGGCATTTTCCATAATTCCTGTAATTTTTACCTTCAAAAGAGAAGAATGCTGCTTTAATGTCTGTTGAGGAAACTGGAATTACACATTTAAGGAAACAATAAACATAACTAGAAAAATACAGTTCCTCTCCCCGTAGCTTATCTCTTCTACTTCACTCCCACCCCCCTACACACACAGAAAGTTGCACACAGACTTAGAGGCTCATACTTGTTTTGAGCATTTCCAAATGTCCCAAAAGGATCGCCAGCCATGCCTCCATCCCCAGTAAATATGTAAAGATAACCATCATCTCCAAAGAGTAGCTCTCCTCCATTGTGATTGGAAGCCGGCTCTTCTATCTCCAGAATTATCCTGATCATAAATAGGAATGAAGCATTATCAATACTGGGTAAGTTATAATCAAAAGGCTCAGTAGCCTAAGTACAGCATTTGAGACAGAAACTGTATGTGGACCAGGAAAAACACAAATCTTCCTCCAGACCCTGGTTATAGAATTTTGCTTTGTCCTCACTCTAGAGAAATCAGAGATGTTTCTTTTACATGCTACAGGCAGTGGGCCAGCTTTTGATTTCAGACACGCTATTTTTTGAGCCATTCTGGAATCCCAAATGGTGCAACAGGGCAGACACAGTTGATTTTATTATTTTAGATAAATTCACAATGTTTTTAATGATACGGAACCATCACATTGTGCAGTAAGGAACCTGTGTAACTATGTGACTGGTTTTTTTTTTTTGTTATCCCTGTCCTCCCCATCTTCGTCCCTTTTGTTTGTTGCTTCTCATTTGCAATCAGATTGTAAACTATAAGGTGCAGTGCCGAGGTCTACCTGTGCATTTGCAAACGTGGCTATAATTCTGACTGGAGCGTTCAGAGCTACTTCTTTACAAATATTAAATAATAACAATAAAAGTCCAGGCTTGGGGCACAAACTATTAAGGAGAATTACAGGTGCAAATTTCACTTGCTCCTGGAATCTGGAAATTACTGTACCACAAACTTAAATGATTTTTAAAGGGACATCCTTAACACAGTCACACTCTGTCAACACAAGTATTCTGATTACTGTTCAACGCAGTACCTAACATTTTTGTTAACTGAAATAAATCTGAGGAAAGAAATCTGTTTTCAGCTTGTTTACTTTGTGCATTTGGCATTACTTTAAGTATAGTAAACAGTTAAATATAAGAAAACATGATTAAAAAAAATACACATTCTGGCAGTGTGATTCAGGGACAAGTGTAACACCTGAAATGTATTTTACTTCCTTAATTTAAAAAAAAACAACTATATTTCAAGCTGACAGTATCTAATGTGTGTAAAAATAATTGATCAGATAACAACAAATCGCAGTTTCTTGCATTAATGTTGTCCCCTCTTCTTCTAAAAGATCCTAAAGTGCCCTATAAACTAGCCATGTAGGCATCAATTCATCCACCACTAAACTTCATCATCTCTAGAATGGAGTAGCTGTTTGACAGCACATCAAGACACTACCCACGTGTAAAAGTGAAGAAGGATACTGTAAGCTATAGAAACCTGCTTTCTGTTCAGCTGCTCCCAAAGCAAAGGGATTCTGCAGTACAATAAGACAAACTGAGTTATTAATAAACCTGAAGGCAAACAGAACATATAAATTCTGCTAATGGAACCCCACACAGGGTTACAGGCCTGACTATCCATCTCTGGACAATAGTCACACTGAAGTCAATGGAAGCCTTGCCAACGTAAGGACAGCAGGACCAGGGTTTGCTTTTTTCAGGTTGCAGCATGAATCTATTTTTGTAATGAACATTGTAGTAGTTATGGAAGAGGTCACAAACTTAGAGCCTGATGGGTCTTCGTTCAACAGGACAGCACGAGAGTAAACGTTTGCAGGTTTAGGCCCGGTTCATTTCTCAAGGCTCTTCTCCTGTCCACATCTAAATTCCTTTCAAAAACTCGCTTCTGACATTCTGCCTATAGGGAACTAAGTTGACATATATAAACTTTTGTTCCTCTTCCCCCAGCCTCTGTCTGTCACTAGATTGTGACTGCTTTGGAGCAAGGATTCTCATTCTTGAGTGTTTGGAAAGTACCTAACACACTGTGGGTGCTAGCATAAAGATATTAAAATAAATAGTATTCAGTGCTCTCATAAAACTGTAATTTTGTGGTCCTACACCAGATTATAAACTTTAAAAACCAGTCCTATTTTTTGTCCTGCATGCAAAACTTCAATTATCTTTGCACAGTAGGTGCAGAGCAACAGCAGAATTAGATTAGCTAACTCAGAATCCGTAAAACATTTTAAATAGGAAAAATATAGTGCCGTTAATATGTTTGGCCTGTGCCTTAATTCCGTATATTAAGCAATGAAACACCAACACTTATGAAACCAAAACCTTACACTGACTTCAGTGATGCCTTGTTTTAGAAGAACAGGATGCTCCAATTCACTGTAATGCAAACTTTTTAAATGTATACGATTATTACATCCAAATATATTCATTTTAAATAATACTGTATGCATTTACACATTTCATAATTTACTGTGCATATTTTGGTTTGGCATATATACTAATTAGAGTTATCTTACATAGTGTCTCATACAAATGTATCTTAGGATGTTGCATAATTATTACACATTTCTATCTAGCTAAGGTATTTGTAGGGTCCCCCATTACCATGGTATCTCAGCACCTCATAATATTTAATTAATTTATCCTCACAACACCCTGTGAGGTAGAAATGTGGTATTAATTCCTATTTTATAGATGGGAAACTGAGGCACAGAAAGGCTATGTAATCTGTCCAAGGTCACACAGGAAGTCGGTGGCAGAGCAGGGACTTGAAATGAGCTCTCCCAAGCCCTAAACTAGTACCCATGAACCATCCTTTCTCCGAATGTTATGCCTATAAGAGTAATAAATAATAACAGATACTATAGCTGCAGAATTATACGACACTTCAGGGTAGCTGAAGAAGATACTGACAGGCACTGAGAAGAGATTTTAGGAAGACAGTTTAAAAGAGATGGATAGTCAAAACAGATACAGTCAAAACAGAGATATAGAGAGGCTGTCTATGAGGGCACTAACACAGGAGAAATCCCTTTCAAATCAATGTGTGTGAGACTGTGGGGAGGGAAGGAAAAGAAGTGTATGACAGACAGGGGTGGCTCTAGGTATTTTGCCACCCCAAGCATGGCAGGCAGGCTGCCTTGGGCGGCTTGCCTGTGGAAGGTCCCCGGTCTTGCAGATTCAGCGGCACGCCTGTGGGAGGTCCCCGGTCCCGTGGATTTAGCGGCACACCTGCGGGAGGTCCCCAGTCCCACGGATTCGGTGGCTTGCATGCTGGAGGTCCCTGGTCCTGCGGATTCGGCAGCACGCCTGCGGGAGGTCCCTGGTCCTGCGGATTCGGTGGCACGCCTGCGGAAGGTCCACTGAAGCCGCAGGATCAGCGGACCCTCCGCAGGCATGCCGCCGAAGGCAGCCTGCCTGCTGCCCTCGCGCGACCGGCAGAACGCCCCCCTGGCTTGCTGCCCCAGGCATGCGCTTGGCGTGCTGGTGCCTGGAGCCGCCCCTGATGACAAATGAGCATATGAAGAGGCAAGTAAGGTGGTTTTCAGAGCTTCTGCTTTAAGAGTGATGAATTAAAATATTATTTTCTAGTAACTTTAAATGTGCTGAGTTGATGAGCCCAAAATGGGCTCATAACAGAGTGATTACAGGAAGAGCAAGGCAAATTCAAATAAATGCATCTGTATTTATTTCATTCCAAAATATACACATTTATTTGAATGCACACACCATAGGAATGCACCATCACTCAGCTAAGCCTACTGGGTCAAATTAATCTTTGGTGTAACATTGCTGACTTCATTTATATTGACTTCAGTGACATTCCAGTAGGGATCAATTTGACTCACACAGTGCAGAAGTATACTTGAATGTGTGGTCAAGGTTTCTCTGTCTCCTTTTTCTTTCTTACGCAGTAGTCAAACCAAGGAAATTAAATGCAAAAAACTTTAAGAAACATTACAGTTAAATCTTTAGATGTTGAACAGTAAGGAAAGTCAAATGTTTTATTCCAGAGCAACTGTAATTCATCCACATTGAACATGTATCTTTTATACCTTAATACATACCTGTGCAAAATGAGGCAGGTACAATTACTCTTGGGAGAAGGATTTTGAATTTTCTGATCTTTGTACATTAAAATAAAATCTTAATTATGAATTAATGTCGTTTTTCCCCTTTAAAGTTACAGCATAAATAGACTAGGACTTACTTCATATAAAATTAGAATCAAAGAGCAATACTAAGCCAAATTAATCTTGTTTATTAGATTAGCAGGCCTTTAAAAATGCACGAAATTTTCTTTGAAATCTTAAATAAATTTGACAGATAAATGTGCATACAATACCTTTCAGAACTATGGTCCAAAGTATTCATGTCATCAGGAGAAATTCTGAACTCACTTATTCGGATTATCTCTTCAAAATGAACTTCAACTGAATAGTAGACATACACTTTACCATTAAATTTGAATTTAGGATGGAAGACAATACCTAGAAAACCTCTCTCGTCTCCTTCCCAAGGTGAGGTAAGTACGGCTTCACTGATGTTCAGAAATGGCTTTTCCAGCCTTGACCGATCTGGGAGGTAGGTCCAAACTAAACCAACTTGTTCAGCAATGAAAAATCTGTGAGTTCCATCATTTGCGTGCACCATAGCAACAGGATTCCGCAGACCATTAGCTACCTCTAATAGGCACAACTGGAGACAGCCCTCTGAGTCGGCAGTCACTAACCCAAGGTTTTGATTAAGATTCTGATTTACCAGCAGGCGAGGGAAACAATAGTCCACATCATCAAGTGACAAATAGCGGCAGAACTTTGCCATATTGTTTTCCAGGGCTAATAATTCTTTGTCCGTAGAGAGATAGCGAAATATGGACCTGCATTTTTGCCACATCTGCTCGCAGTATTCTTGGCAAAGTCCTGCCACTGTCCGCACGGGAGTGGAAGGATCCTCAGCATCATACAAGTGAGCAGCATAGGGAGAGCATTCCTACAGAAAGAGAGGAAACCTCAGTCACTTCACAATGTGGCTGAAAAAATTTCACCAAAATACGAAAATTTACCTTATCACAACAACATGCATGTGACTCACTGTGCAAATATATTTACATATGTAAAGATCTCAGACCTCTGAAAATGATTCATCCCAACAATTGAGGTAATAACCTTAAATAGAGATGGTGGGAGCCAGGTTTCAATGAGTTCTCAAATGTGGATTCAGGTATTTAAGCCTGAGTGCCAACATATAAAAACTGGACCCAGACTCATGGGTATCTTAGTGTACATCACGCCAATGTCCTAACAGAGGAAAAGTGAAGTTTTGTGTTACAGGCTCTATTGTCCAAAGATAGAGAGTCACCATTGCTTTACTCCAGCTTAATGCTGGAGCACTTGCATTGAAATCATGGAGTTACATCTGTAACTAGAAAACTAGGCCAAACACTGAAGAATCAAGTCCCCAAATTTCCACATTGAAAGAAGTAGCCACTGAGCCATAGCTTTCTATAGCTTCCGTTCCTCTTCAACTGATAAAGGCATGCACTGCTGTGCCAGCAACACAGAGTGAGGGCCACTGATCTGTGAGCACAAACTACATTTGATTACCCAACTACCTAACTAGCAAATGCAAATACACCTTCAGACTGTTAAACTAGATTGTAAACATTTAGAGTAGAGACTGTTCATGCTATGAGTAAGACCCTACCAAATTCACAGCCATGAAAAACACATCACAGTCTGTGAAATCTGCTCTCCCCGCCTTGAAATCTGGTCTTTTGTGTGCTTTTACCCTAATCTATACAGATTTCACAGAGGAGACCAGCGTTTCTCAAACTGGGGCTCCTGACCCAAAAGGAAGTTGCAGGGGGATCGCAAGGTTATTTTAGGAGGGTTGTGGTATTACCATTTTCACTTCTGCACAGCTTTCAGAGCTGGGCGGCCAGAAAGCAGCAACTGTTGGCCAGGATCCAAGCTCTGAAGACAGTGTCCCACCAGCAGCAGTGCAGAAGGAAGGGTGGCAATACCACATCGTGCCATCCTTACTCCTGTGCTGCTGCTGGCAGCGGCTTTGGCTTCAGAGCTGGGCTCCTGGCCAGCAGCTGCTGCTCTCCAGCTGCCTAGCACTGAAGGTAGAACTGCTGCCAGCAACAGTGCAAAAGTAAGGGTAACAGTACTGCAACCCCGATACAATAACCTTGCCCCCCTCAAACTCTTTTTTGGGTCAGGACCCTTGCAATTACAACATAGTTAAATTTCAGATCTAAATAGCTGAAATCATGAAATTTATGATTTTTAAAATCCTATGACTGTGAAATTGACCAAAATGGACCATGAATTTGGTACGGCCCCAGCTATGAGATTTTACAGTGCCTATCAAGAAAGGGTTCCAATCCAGACTGGTCCCTTTGGTAGCTACCGCAACACAAATAAACAGCAGTATATGAAGATGCCCTGCCTAAGAACTGAATCAAATTCATATAAGGGTTATCTGTCACAAGCACATTTTCTTGACATAAGTCACTTAAATCCAGAAAACTACTTGTCTCTTACAAACTGACCAAAACATCCAGCTCTCTTGGTTTTCAGGTGCTTTTTTCTTAAGTAATAATATATTACTTTCCACTTCTAATGCACCTTCCAGCCAAAAATATTAAAGTGCTCTATAACAACGCAATAAGCCTCAGTTGATAAGGATTTTTATTTTCAAGTGACAGATAAGTAAATTGAGAAAAAAAGAGGATCAATGATTTATCACATATCACCAAGCAAGTTTGTGGTATAGCTGGGAAAAGAAACCAACTCTCTTGAATAAATTTGTGCTTTAATTATAGGGCCACACTTCTCCTAAGCAAAATGGGCTTAATAAAAAACCAAAACAACAACAACAACAACAACATACAGTTTAGGTCATTAGTCAATGATGAAAAGAAAAAACCATCCAAGATACTCATATTTAAATTAGCTGGTAAATATATACAATAGTAATACACACAATATTTCATTTTTTTAACAGTTCTGGCATCTCCCATAATAAAGCAAGGGACTATGTAACAGATATGATTAGTGCGTAAAATAAGATTTCTTATTATGTCAGCCTATTCATTGCAAAATGAAGGTTATTATGCTGACTGTCCTTCAAATGAACAGCAATTAATGTGAACAAATGGAGATTCAATGAGACAAAACACCAAAACTGCATACACAGATTGAGTAACTGCACACCAATTCACTTATGCAAATATAGAAGTGTGCAAGGCATAGCAGATAAGCTGGCCTATTTCCTGGTGCATTTGTTGTGGCCATGACTGAAAATTTGGTCTTAAACATCAAATCTTAATACAAAACAGCAAGAGAATTCCAACTTAAAACTGTTATAGCATTCATGTTGGCCACACATGCATAACTTACGTTGACATCAATGGAGTTCCACACGCATATGGAGAAGAAAACAGACTCATATTAAATGCTGTAGTACATATGGTTCTCTGACAGGATATCTCAAATCAGGCAGTCATCTTACACTCCATACGTACCATACACCAATATTTTGGTTTCAATACAGGAGATAAAAATGGCATAGAAGCATGAATGCCTAATTTGTTTGTTACTGTGTTTGACTCTTGGTCTTAAGTCAGTGTTAATAACAGAAGATATTGTGGATAACCTTATATGCAAGTCATAACATATCTGTGGTGCCATTTGTATACACACAGTAACATCCCATTGGAAGTGATGTACAAAAGATTAACAACCAGTCAAATACTGCACTGAACCATGTTTCTGTAGTATTTTCCACTACTAAAATGCTCAAAGTTGGGAGATCTTCTGATTCTGAATCTGAAATACATGAAGCCTGATCTTGAAATTCTTTGCTTGTGAATGAAGTGGTGCATTCAACCCTTAATGTTATTTTATTTGTTGTGTTCAGTTAGTTATAACGTTGACTGACTTTGCACTGAATCCAGGGCACAGCATGACCAACAGATCATGGTTTGAGCATTGGCCTCCTAAACCCAGAGTTGTGAGTTCAATCCTTGAGGGGCCACTTAGGGATCTGGTGCAAAATCAGTACTTGGTCCTACTAGTGAAGGCAGGGGGCTGGACTTGATGACCTTTCAGGGTCCCTTCCAGCTCTATGAGACATGTATATTGCCATATATTATTAAATTACACACTACACTGTTTTATTAATGTTTTTAATTGAACTCTTATAGGGCTTGATACAGAGCGCATGGAAGCTAGTGGACAGGATTCGGCAGGCCAATACCATGATAAGAATTGAAAGAAACACTGTCAGTAATTTAAGTAGCTGGCTGGATTTGTTATATAAGCCTCAATTATTTAGGCTGCTAACTTACAGAGTTATGAAAAATACTTACCTAAGGACTGACATTAATTGCAACAGTTAGAATCAGGATGGGTACTCAGATCCAGCAATGATTTACCTGTGGTATCAGTTTGGCAGTTCTGATGCAAGTTTTTAGAAAAGTGTTCTACTTTCCACTTAACCTTTGATATTTCTTATCAATTTCAACCTAGGAAGCTTTTTAAAATTATGTACTTATTTAGGAGGTTGTAGTTTAATGGGAATCAAAGCCTTTGCCCTCCATCTCTTTACAAAAGTTTTCACCAGGCTGTACTCAGACATGTACTTATTTTCACTTTATATAGTTTGTTCTCAGCCCCTTCCTTGCTGTTTTGCATCACTAAAGCAGCCTTAACTGGCTCATTGAAAATTTCACCTGAGATGGAAAGTCTTTGAATAGCATAAAGCAGGGATCGGCAACCTTTGGCACATGGCCTGTCAGGGAAATCCGCTGGCGGGCTGGGACAATTTGTTTACCTGCAGCGTCCGCAGGTTTGACCGAGCGCAGCTCCCGCTGGCTGCAGTTTGCCGTTCCAAGCAATGGGGGCTGCAGGAAGCAGTGGCCACCACATCTCTCAGCCCGCACCGATTCCTGCAGTCCCCATTCGCCTGGAACGGTGAACCGCAAACAGTGGGAGCTGCGATCGGCTGAACCTGTGGACATGGAAGGTAAACAAACCGTGCCGCGTGCCAAAGGTTGCCAATCTCTGGCATAAAGTAACTCTGAGGCCTCTGATGCTTCTCATTCCTGGCTCATAATGTAGGGGGTGTATCTAGGGAGAAGAGAGATGTTGCTGGGGCAACTCTTACAGCCTGCTGACTGCCAGGATCCTTGTTGCTCAGGCCCTAATTCAGCAAGCTTGAGTGTAACTTTAAAAACCAGTACTTCCATTGAAAACAATGGGACTGCTCACATGCTTAAAGTTAGGCATATGCTTAAATACCTTCCTCAATCAGGGCCCAAGTTAAAGCAGTCGTCAGGCTTTCTTGGGGATTAAACTGTAGGCTGCAAAGGTGGCTTAAAGTCCAGTATATTTAAATCCATCGCTTTGGGGAGAGGTAATTGCTAATCAAAACTGTTAGTTTTGCACTCTAAGTCATTTACCTGTAACAGTTAAATTTTAAAAATCCACCAGTTTAAATTGAAAACTGGCTATGTTAAAATGGCACCTTATTCAACTGATCTGCTCCCCATGTGCATTCATATCTGCCCACATTGTTTTTTACTAGGTTTTTACTCCAGTTAGCACTTCAGAGGTAACACAGCTCTAAGCAAATGGGATGGATTCTAGTCTGTATTGGGAACAGAAATAATACCACCTTACAAATCACAGCTAAGGGGGAAAAAACCCTCACATTTAGATTACTCACAATCAGTAGCAGAATAAAAACTTGGAAGAGACACTTGTCAAAATAATTTGAATAAGCAATACATTTGAGGAAATCATGATTGGTGAGCAAAAGGAGACCTAAATGTGCTGAATAATTCACAAAGAATGATTTATTCATTCAGCTATAAAGGTGTAAATTACATATATAATGAATGACTGCAAGCAGGGGTATACTACGGCATACATAACGCGGATCTGTCCATTTATGTTTCCGTGGCCAGAGCTGCCACTGTTGGCAGCTGTCAATGCTGCCATTTCTGGTTAGGTAAGATAATACTTAGAGGATTATTTTCAAATCATTTTTTTTGTCAAAATACATTGTTTTGAAGCCTAAATATTTCATGGAGACATACTGATTTTGAGTAAGTTTCCAATGGGATAGCTTTGGAGCTTCAGGGTTGTCAGAGTGGCTGTCTGAGGCAGGAGCAGATGCAGCTGGAGAAGGGGCTGGTTATCAAGGAAGCAGGCATGGCTGGAACAGGAGCAAGGGCAGTCTGTTGAAACTATTGGCAAGAGAAGCATTCCCAGCCAGGCAGTGATATTGATCAGACTGGAGAGACTGCTTCCATTTGGAGCCTATATACCTGCCTTGGGATCACCTGGATGGGGCGAGCCAGAGTTCAGCCAATCACAACACCTGATGTCTCTGATGACTTCACTCTCTCTAGCTCATGGATGACTCATCAGGCTTAAGCAAATTTAGGCCTAGTCTACACTACAGAGTTAGGTTGATGTAAAGCACCTTATGCTGACCTAACTTTGTAAGTGTCTTCACTAAAATATCCCTCCCACTGACGTAAGTCACCTACTATATAGACTTAATAACTCCATGTCTGTGAAAGCCATAAGTTGATGTACTTAGGCTGACACAGTATCCATGTAGACACTGTGTTGCTTACAGCGCCTGTTGCTGCTTGGGCAGCTGCATGGCTCCAGTTGTGAGTGCCACACAATGACAGCTAAATCACTGCAAGCACTCCTGGTGAGGATGTGCACTGCCAATAGGAGCATAGCGTGGACATTTAAAATGGATGCAATTACTGCAGTAGCTGTATGTCGACTTAAGTCGACTTAATTTGTAGCGTAGACATGCCGTTAGGCTCAGAGGTAACTCAGGGATGACTCATCAGGCTTAAGCAGAGGTTACTCAGCTTTAGGCAGGCTCAGAGGTACCACAACGGTGAACTATCAAATTGAAAACCTAACCGTTTCCACGCAAAAACAATGTTTCCACACAATTCTGTTTCACAAAAACATTTGAAAGGTTTTTCATTCCGATGTGGAACAAAAACTAAAGTTGTCATGAAATGGAATTGTTGTTCATGGCCAACTCTAAGGATACCCTAGTTTGCAGTAGAAGGCTAAGGATTGGATTCTCCAGTCCACTAAGGCCATGTAAGTGTAAACAGAGTTACTCTAGAACAGCAGAATCTAATCCACAGCCCTCAGAGGGAGTCAATTACGGGTTTTGGCCTGGATGTGTAATGTATCTGAAGATATACAAGGCAGATCCTGATGATGGGATACCTGCTTTGTGCCAGAAAGATGGCATTTTCTGATTATGCAGCTGTCGTGTATGGCCCAAGAGGATCCCCCTGGGTAGGAGGATCTTCTGGTGGCATACAGCTGGTATAGCTGTTTCTAGATCCCATCCTCACCCCTCACTCTGCACTGATCCTTGCTACAGTTATGCTCCTTTGGGGCTGTTAGCCACTGGCCTAAACCTGAGCAGCCCTAAGGCTGCTGTAACCCACTGCAGTGGAACTGTCTGGTTCCACAGTGACCCGGGGTTTCCAAGAGTAATTTTTTGCCCATCTGTGCTCTGTCTCCTGTGTGACCATTTCTGGAGATCCAACCCAAAGCCTGGGTCCCCAAGTGGGAACGGGGCCCACAAAACTCCACTATACTTTATAAGCAGCAAAGAGTCCTGTGGCACCTTATAGACTAACAGATGTATTGGAGCATGAGCTTTCATGGGCGAATACCCACTTCGTCTTATACTTTATAAGATACTCATACATCCACTTCTTAAAATCCCAGTGTGCCACTGTACATAACTGAAAGCGATAACAATTTTCTGCTTTGTCATCAGCCTTCTCCTTTACAGAAGAGTTTGGCATGTGACATGATCGCATTGTAAAGGCTGATCTTGAGTGTACCAATTACTTGATTTTGGAGATGTTGCTAGACAGATGTCTTGTTATCTAGACTGCAGTTCTTTGCTAGACACTTTCAAAGCTACCCATCCAAGAATTTGAGCAGAAGTTATTTCCTGGTTTGGCAGTGAATCCATGACTTTGACACTGTAATAGTCTACAAGGAAGGGCAAGGATGGAACTCTCTCCAAATTCCAAACCATCCTTACACATGGGCCTTGCAAAAGTTAAAGGCAGCAGTCCCCAACCCCACTTTAACGCTTCTCGGTAGAGAGATCACCTGATGACCCCATCTGTATAGCTCCCAACTAATAAAGCCCTAAATGCAGAAGTAGGGAAAGGTGCAGACTCCCCACGGGAAGTTGCAGTCCCTCATCTGACAGAACAGATCCTGAAGCAGAGCCTACAGCAGAGAGGTCAGAGCTCAGAGTTCCCTGCCTCGCAGGGAGGGGAGAAGGTAGGATGGGAAAGAGGAATGCAGAGTGCCTGCTCTCACCTAGGGAGGGGAGGGGAGGAATAGAGTAGCAGGGGTGAGCTAGGGACACAGAGTCCCCTGACAGGCCAGGGCCTGCAGGGAAAGGAGGGATAGATAGCAGGAGTGAGCTGGTGATGCAGAGTCATGTGTCAAGGCAG
Organism: Chelonoidis abingdonii; assembly: GCF_003597395.2. Classification (NCBI taxonomy): domain Eukaryota; kingdom Metazoa; phylum Chordata; order Testudines; family Testudinidae; genus Chelonoidis; species Chelonoidis abingdonii. Next base: position 129,467,197 of record NC_133772.1, on the reverse strand, counting down.
ACCCTGCAGGAAGGGAAGGGGCAGCTGGGGGTGCAGTGTCACCTGGCAGAGCAGAGCAGGTCTCGCAGGGAGGGAGGGTAGCAGGGTGCAGTGTCAACTGGCAGAACAGGGCAGAGCATATCCTGCAAGAAAGGAGGGTAGCAGGGGGCAATGTCACCTGGCAGGGCAGAGCAGAGCAGGCCCCACAGGGAGGGAGAATAGCAGGATGCAGTGTCACCTGTCAGCACAGGGCAGAGCAGGCCCCCGCAGGGAGGGAGGGTAGCAGGGTGCAGTATCACCTGGCAGCACAGGGCAGAGCAGGCCCTGCAGGGAAGGAGGGTAGCAGGGTGTAGTGTCACCTGGCAGAGCAGAGCAGAGCAGGCCCCGCAGGGAGGGAGGATAGCAAGGGGCAGTGTCACCTGGCAGGCCAGAGCAGGCCCCGCAGGGAGGGAGGGAGAGTAGCAGGGGCACTGTCACCTGGCAGAGCACAGCAGGGCAGAGCAGGCCCCGCAGGGAAGGCGGTGGGGTAGCAGGGGGCAGTGTCACCTGGCAGAGCAGAGCAGGCCCCGCAGGGAGGAGGGTAGCCAAGGGGCAGTGTCAACCTGGCAGGGCAAGAGCAGGCCCCGCAGGGAGGGAGGGAGAGTAGCAGGGGCAGTTGGTCACCTGGCAGAGCAGCGCAGGCCCCGCGCAAGGGAGGGAGGGTTGTAGCAGGGGGCAGTGGTCCACCTGGCAGAGCAGGGGCAGACGCCGACCCCGCGAGAGAGAGGAATAGAGGACCGCAGTGTCACCTAGCAGGGCATGAGCAGACCTGACCCCGCAGGAAGAGAGGGTACGCAGGGAGCAGTGTCACCTGGCATAAGAGCAGACCCGACCCCGCAGGGAGGGAGGGTAGCAGGGAGCATGTCACCTGGCAGGGCAAGCAGACCGACCGCCGCAGTGAGGGAGGGAGGCAGGGTAGCAAGGGCATCACCGGCATGAGGCAAATGTAGCTAGGAGCAGGCCCCTGCGAGGATGGCAGGAATGAGCAGGGGGCAAAATCCACTGGAGAGCATCTATGTCAGGGCAAGTAGCAAGGCCCTCCGCAAGGGCAGGCGGTGGGGTCGCCAGGGGGCAGTGGTCACTGGCAGAGCATGAGCAGGCCCCGCAGGAGGGAGGGTAAGCAAGGGGCAACGTGTTACCAGGGAGGTGTCAACAAAAAACCTCACAGGACACAGCACGGCAAACGAAAAACACAAAATTGAAGAGTGTATGTCAATAATGGGGCACTGTCACCTGGCAAGCACAGCAGGGCAGAGCGTGCCGCGCAGGGAAGGCGGTGGGGTAGCGGGCAGTGTCACTGGCAGAGCAGAGCAGGCCCCGGCGGGAGGGGAGGGTAGCAAGGGCAGTGTCAGCCTGGCAGGGCAGAGGGCGGCCCCGCAGGAGGAGGAGAGTAGCAAGGGGCACTGTCAACCTGGCAGAAGCACAGCAGGCAGAGCAGGCCCCGCAAGGGAAGGGCGGTGGGGTAGCAGGGGAGTGTCACCGTGGCAGAGCAGAGCAGGCCCCGCAGGGAGGGAGGGTAGCAAGGGGCAAGTGTCACCTGGCAGGGCAGAGCAGGCCCCGCAGGGGAGGAGGTAGCAGGGGCAGTGTCACCGTGCAGAGCAATCGCCCCGCAGGGAGGGAGGGTGAGGGGGCAGCGTCACCTGGCAGAGCAGGCCTGCATGGTGGCGCCAGCGCGTACAAAGCTGGCTCAGGCGGCCGCTGATGCTGTAGTACCGCTCCATCAGCGCCCGTCTGCTCCGACCGTCCGGGCAGCAGCCGAAGTCGTGTACTGCACCAGAAGTCCAGCGCTGCGCGAGGCGGCCTAAGGGAGTCTAGGTTGTTTTTTGAACATGTTTGAAGGTTTCTCTAGCACTGCGAATGCGGGGGCAGCCTTGCGCCAGCTCGGCCAGCAGCAAGCACACGCGCAGGAGCGGGGCCGCTGCCCCCGGCGCCCCAGCGGGGACCGACGCCGCGCCGGGCGGACCGCCTTGCCATGTGCCATGCTGGGCGCTGGGCTCAGTGCGGCGGGCAGCCTGGCCCCCGCGCGCTCACACGCCGCTCCAGGGCGGGCTCGGGTTATGCAATCCCCGGGCCGCCCTTTAGCTGCACCTCGCCGGGCCGCTTCCACCCCTTCGGCGCTGGGGGCAGCCTGGCCGCACCGGAACCCAGCGGGGGGGAGTCCCCGGCCGCCGGGGCGGGAGCTGGCTAGTCCCGCTCTCTGCTAACGGTTCCCTATGGCCTGGGCCCCCGGAGTCAGGCTGAAGCGCCGCCCCGGCACAGGGCAGAGCCAAGACCAGCTGCAGGGAAGGAAGCGCATGTGGAAGAAGCAAGTTTGGCAAAGAAATTGGGCTGCGGCTCGGCGGCGGGGTAGGGGGAGAATAACTCCACAGAGCTCGGGGCTGTGAGCACTTCTATCCCCCTACAGCCCGTGGCGACACATAAAAACCCACGGTGACATAGGTGTTGCTGTGGCACTTCAGATAATACAGCCACGGGAGGGGGTCTCCCAACACCACCTCCACAACTGGCCATGGCTAGACTTCTTCACTCCAGCTGACACTGTCTACACCAGGGACCCAGTCAGCTTAGCTACATGGGGATTTTTCACAGCCCTGTGTGACAGAATTTTTAGTATTGTCCAGCCCTAAGAGAGGTATTTAGGTCAACTTAACCCCCAGTGTAGACACCACTAGGTGGATGGAAGAATTCTAGCTACTGCCTCATGGAGACAAGGGGGAAGGGATAGCTCAGTGGTTTGAGCATTGGCCTGCTAAACTCAGAGTTGTGAGCTTAATCCTTGAGGAGGCCATTTAGGGATCTGGGGCAAAAATCTTTATGATTTAGTTGGGGATTGGCCTTGCTTTGAGCAGGGGGTTGGACTAGATGGCCTCCTGAGGTCCCTTCCAGCCCTGATATTCTTTGATTAACTGCAGTGATGGGAAAAGCCCTTCTGTTGCTGAAGCAAGTGTCTATGCCACAGTTTGCCAACCCTCTCAGAGTGGCTGGGAATCTCTTGGAATCAGCCTCAATCTCCCAGAAAATGTGGGAGATTTTAATAGGCCAAAAGTCCACTTGGTAGCGCAGTGGAGCTAAAGCAGGTTCCACGTGGCTCCCTGAAGCAGCTGGCATGTCTCTAGGCACAGGGGCAATCAGAGAGGCTCTCCGTGCTGCCCCCACCCAGAGCGCTGGCTCCACAGCTCCCATTGGCTAGGAACTGCAGCCAATGGGAGCTGCAGGGGTGGTGCCTGTAGGAAGGGGCAACACACAGAGCTGCCTGGCCACCCCTCTGCCTATGTTCCAGGCATGCCAGTCACTTCCGGGAGCCACCTGACATAAGTGCCACCCGGGTGGAGCCTGCACCTTGCACTCCAGCCCTGAGCCCCCTCCCACATCCAAACTACCTCCCAGAGCCTACACTCCTCACCTCCTCCTGCACCCCAACCCCAACCCCCTGCCTCAGGCTCAGTCTGGAGCCTACTCTCACACTCTGAACTCCTGGGCCCCAGCTCAGAGACCACACCCCAACCCCATGCCAGTGAAAGTGAGTGAGGGTGGGGGAGAGTGAGTAAGGGAGGGGGATGGAGTGAGACAGGGCAAGGCAGAGGTGTGGCCTCAGGGGCGGGACAAGGGTATTTGGGTTTGTGCGATTCAACAGCTGGCAACTCTAGGTACAGTGGTGCAGCTGTAGCAGTGCCACTATGGCATGTTTAGTGCAGACATAGGCCTGGTCTGCACTAAAAAAGTTAGATTGACCAAGCTTCATTGCTCAGGGATGTGAAAAATCCACACTCCCAAGTGACGCAGTTAAGTTGATCTAAGTCCCCAGTGTAGACAGCATTAGGTCAACAGAAGAATTCTGTCAGCCTAGCTACTGCCTCCTGGGGAGGTGGATTACCTAAGCAGATGGAAGAATCCCTCCTGTTAGCGTTAAGTTCTGTCTACGCTGGAGCTGGGGAAAGTCGCCTCATTCTCTAGCCGCCGCAGCCCTGCATGTCCCAAATTCCCCCCATGCCCTCTTCTCATCCCACTGCCCCCTCCCACCTACCACCTATTGCCCCCCAAGGCCACCACTTCACCTTACACGTGTCTTCTTCAGGGTCCAGGCACCTAATTAGTGGAGTCACGCCTGTGTGGCTCCACTAATTAGATGTGTGGCCCTTCATTCTCTTGTATGTGGACCTTACAGGGAACTATCCATGGACCACCTGAATGGAGCTTGGTCCACAGTATGAGAACTTCTGATATAGACTTTTGAAAAGTCTGTGGTGGTAGGCAATTGCCCCCCTTGTTGCATTCCACCTGGAGCTGGTGGGAATGTTTTTGCTGAAACTTTTTTTCCCAGTGAATAATGGCTTTTGGGTCAAAACAAAAAGTTTCATTTTAGTTTGAAATTTTCCATATATATTTTTCAGTAAACTTTTTTCAGTTAAAATTTTTGGTTTTCAAAAGCAGGAAAAAATTGTTTTAATTGAAAAACCAAAAAAAATTTGTGGGAAATCTTAAAAAGTTCTTTTTTCTGAAATTTCCCATTAAAAATAATGAGCATTTTTCAATCAGCTCTACTATAGACTAAACAGAGAGAGAGAGAGCGCGCGAGAGCGAGAGCAACTTCCAAAAATGAAGGGCAGGAAAATTTTGGAAGCACTATATCTTTAAAAGCAGCAGAGAATCCTGTGGCACCTTATAGACTAACAGACGTTTTGGAGCGTGAGCTTTCGTGGGTGAATACGTATTTCGTATTCACCCATGAAAACTCACGCTCCAAAACATCTGTTAGTCTATAAGGTGCCACAGGATTCTCTGCTGCTTTTACAGATCCAGACTAACACGTCTACCCCTCTGATATATATCTTTAAAACTCTCATGGGATTCTTCTCAATTTGATCCAAAAAAATGTTTCTCTTACGTGTAACATGAGAAATTCTAGGAAGACTGGTTTGATTTTGGTAAAGTTAGCGGGGGGGTTTTGAAAATTGGGCTAATAATGGGAAGTTATGTGCAACCTTCACTTTGAGGGGACTGAGGCCCTTCGTAAGAACCATTCAGAAAATGTGATTAGAATAGACCATGTCCTGTTGAAATAATTATATATATGTATTTATAGTGTAATGAACATTTTGGAAAAGTGATGGAAACGCTTGAGTCTGGTTCCAGCTGTACTGCAACCTGCTAACTACATACTCTTACAGTGTAAAGATAAAAGTATTGTGTTGCTTTATATTGAAATTGATAAATATAAAAATTTTAAATGGAAATTAGAGTACTTTTCTACAAAATTGCATCAGGATTGCCAAACTGATACCATAGTTAAACAGACCATTGTGAGTGCTCATCTTAATTCCAAATCTTTAATATATTTCCTTAACATTTTCTAATCTAAACTGTTGTCTAAAGTGCATAGTTGCAGCTTAACTTATTTGGTCAACTATTTAAACTGATGAAGGTGAGTTTTTTATTCTGTTAGTAATATAAAACTTCAGTCACAAAAAGAATAAATCAGTAATATTGTAATTTGGAAAGAAGTTATTTAGATTTATAACTTCAGCTTCATTTGGTTTAGTCGGCGAAGACTCAGAGTGAACAATATATAATAATAATTAGCATTGATGTGATTTGCTTACAGGCCACGTTAAGAGTGAAACATATTTAGAGGCAAGAAAATTCAGGATCAATGCAGCAGCTACTGTTTTTACTGTAACTAACTTCTACATTCTTTGGTATTATAAGGTCAGACTCTGATCTGACCTAGCTTTGTGCAGCACTAGATGCTGCTGAGATGCTGCTCAAGGTGCCTTTTACATCATATGTTTGTGGTTCCCACATACAGGGACCAGCCATTGATTGATTTGGTTTGGACTCTGCCTGAAGACTGCTCTAACTTAGCATGCCTATCTGTGGTCCAAAGGGCCTTTTCTGACAGCCAGGGATAGCACCTTTGACATGCTCTTTTCCCCAATGATACTGCACCAAAGGTGAGGTTCCAGCTTTATCCTACCCAGGGATTCCCCATATGCAAGGGAATCCCAAGGTAGCTAGTTACACCAGCTTTCCAGCAGTTTTGCACCACCATTGTGGGAAAAAGATTCTGACCCATAGGGTCCAGTCTCACACTTCCCACCTATAGGCATTTGATATGTAGTACTTGGAAATATTTACTTCAGAGATTGGGTTAAGTACAATATTTAGATGGCAATTTTTTTGTACATCATAATGTCATATTATTTGTATAAAGCCCCCAAGGTGCATTGTAATTTTAGCTGTTCAATACTATTATGCACATTTCAGAGTGATAAGTTAATATTAAAATCTAGAAAACCCATAAAAACAAAAGAATTTGGAGATAAGCTGCCATGCTATTTTTAACTCCCACTTTGATACCAAAGTATTGGTATATAGTGCATACGGAGTATAAGGTTGCTGCTTGGGTTGAGAGACCCTGTCAGAAGACCATATGCACTACAGCATTTAATGAGATTTTGTCCCTTCTCCATATGTGTGTAACTATTGCTAATGCCATTGAGAGCTATGCATGTGTGTGGACAACAGTAATGTGTGGCAGTCTTAACTCAGAATTCTCTTGCTGTTGTGCAGTTATGTTTGTGTTTTAAAGACAAGTTTTCATCCATGACAAACACGCCATCTCATCCATCATACCTGCAAAACCTTTTATTTGCATGTATAAATGAGTAATTAGATATGCAATTATCCAGTCCCAGGTTTTGGAAGCACAACTGGTTTGTATCCATTTTTTCCATTTTGTGGTTAAAAATTGGGTTCGTGTTTCAGGTTTTAATAGTCTTTTAAAAAACACATTAGTTACTGTTGTAATGTAAATTAGTATAATAAAAACACTTAATATGCAAATAAAGGGTTGCAGTAACAAAGCTTACTGTATAGTAATAAGATTTATGACAGCACATGGCTTATTATGGCCGCTATGCAACATACCGAACGTGTAACGAAAATGAAATGCGGTGCATAGTCAGCAGCTAATTTCTAAATGTTAAGTATTGTGAGTGTTTGTTCAGCATTGCAAAATGGCATAATCTAGATTAGGAAAGAGCTCTGTTCTGAATTATTTATTTTTAAATGAAGACATTTTGGTTTAATGGAAATGTGGTCTAATGGATAAACCACATGACTTGGAGTCAACATAGCTAGGTTTTATTGGCAGCCCTGCTGTAGCCTTGTGTGTGACTGTAACCAAGTGGCCACTTTTGAATGTGTTTAAAAAAATTACAGTTCAGTGGGCGGATGGAATATTGGCCCGCATTTACAGCACTCAAAATTGAATGGGACCTGAATTTGCTTGGTACCTCAACGTTCAAGTGTGGCTTAGATCAAAAGAAAATGAGCTTTTCCAGTAGATATTTATCCAGTATTAGCAGCCAGACTGTAAACCCCAGCACTGGAATAGATACATTGACACAAATTCTTGTGGAAGATTAAGCCCTGCCTGCTCACACTGTGTCTGATCTCTCTAACCCATGCTGTCATTTATTTCCTGAGCATTATGTTTCCTTTGTTTATTAAGGTAAGGCAATATTTATAAAAACATACAAATGAGAATGAGGCAATGGATTAATTTTAGTCTAATGTGATCGGCCAACATAGAAGTTGGTCATTTATTCCATCATACCACAGGGATCCTGGTAGATTTTAGCAGTACATAAACAACTGAAAAGACATAAGAAGTCCCTGAAAAGATGCTAGAAAAGTGTTGCAAAATTGCCTACAATGAACAGATTTCTTCTTCTTTAAGCATCACCCAGGGCTCGATTCAGCAACACATTTAGGCACTTAACTTTAAGCAGGAGCTGAAGTCCTGTTGACTTTAAATCAGGGTGGATTTGATTTAATCATGGATTTCTACATAAAAGTGCATTCTTGTTGGTTGTTATAACCTTAATACATATTCTTCACAACTCAGATAGATGCAGGTTTCATTTTCATACTATACATTTTTAAATGATTTATTTTGAAAACTTTTCAGATTAGTTTTACAGCTATGTCAGAAAATGAATGATTGTTCAGTTATTTCGTTTACCAAAGGTTACTGAAGCAGATTCTGCTGCTTTTACAGATATTTATGAAGTCATTGGGAGGTGAACTATCTCCAGTTCAACAGGTTAATCATTAACATTTGGAGGATTTTCTTGCCATGCTATATTAGGAAGAGAACAGCACCAGACAGACATTTAAATAGTTTTATTTAACTAAAACAACAGTATGTATTCTGGAATTTTTCTTCAACAACATACATAATATTTTAACAAAACAAGCATATTAATTTTTTAATTTAAATATTCAATATATTTTTAATGAGGTTTGTTTTTGTTAAAATTGTTTTGAACTAATATAGTTAAATGAAATATTTAAAAAAATTAAATCAACTGTGTGAGAAACTTAAAATATTGGCTTCTGCAGCTAACTCAGCCACCTTCACCTTCATTTTCCTGTTTGTTTATAATCTGGAAAAGAAAACAAGCTTTCCTGCTTTTTCAGGTCCCAAACGATTTCTCAGTTTGGAATGAATTAGTCCAAAGGATGAAAATATTCTTTCTACACCTACAGAAGAAGCTACTGCTGTTAAAAGTGAGATCACCACTTCAGCAGTCTCTGAATCCGAGTGCTTAAGTGACTTCCACCAGTGTGACTTTCTTTAAAACATCATCAGCAAATGGTTCAGCCTTATCTCTGAAGTTTATTATAGTTGGCATTATGGAGGGATGATTGCTGGATGTCCGTGTCATAACTGCTGAAGAAGAGGAGTTGGCTAAGGTTTGACCCTGGTACCAAGTATTGAGAATATTTACAAGAAAATGAGCTGGAGATAGTGCTTGTCCCATTCATTTTTTTAATGCTTATAGTTTAACTCTGTTATTACATATTTCTCTTTTTTAAGATGTCACTCAGTTCCTTCCAAATTTCAACAGCATCAGCAATAAAAAAGTTATTTCCCTGCATTTTGTTCAAGGCTACAGAAATGGGCTTCAGGGAACTCGTCTTGTGTTCAACATTTCTCTTAAACCCAATGTTGAGAACTTGGGCTGTGACAGTGCCATCTATTTTTTCACAATTTTGTTCACAAACTGTCATCAGATTAGGTCAGTTCTTGATATAGTGCTCAAAACAGTCCACTACTGAGTTCCATTGCACGTCTTGTGGGAGAGTTAGCTTGGTTCCTCCCACTTTTTTCAGAGCAGCTGCTGCAAAGTGGTTGTTGCAGAAGTATTTTGTAATTTCAACAACATTAGCCTTTATTTCTGGAACACTGAAGTCTTTGGCTAGGAGGTGCATCAAATGAGCACTGCAACTTAAAGTAATTAGCTTGGGCCTCTTTTCACTCTCTTCTAAATAATTTCTTCTCATCTTGGATACATTTGCAGCATTGTCTGTGACCAAGCTGCGTACTAAACATTTGAATTTTTTCTCCCATAGTTTGTTATAGCTTTTACTGCTACTTCTTGTAAGTATTCTGCTGTGTGTACATTTCCTGATGTATCGGTTCTGTAAGGAAGACATTCCCTTCTTCTATTGTCACACAAGCACATATAATAGGATCATTGTGGATACTGCTCCACCCATCAAGATTCAGGTTAACAATTTCACCCTGTAGACCTTTTGCACACTTCTCAATTTCTCTTTCATACACTTTATCCAGCAATTTGCCTGCAACATCTGCTCTGTTGGGTGGACTGTATCCTGGTCTTAATGACTGCACCATGTTAATTTAAGTGTGGGTTCTCAATCATATGAAAAGGAGCGTTTGTTGCATAAACAAACTGGGCAATTTTTTCATCAACTACCTCTTTTTGTAATCTGCTGATTCTTGTCACAAACTTACCTATGGTTGTTTCTGGAAGATGGAGGGTTTTTTTTGTTTGTTTTTGCGCTACTACGGGTGATATACTGTAGCTATGTGACATGCATGATGTGACTGAAACACTATCATTGACAGATAACCCTGAAACTATAGAAAATGATCATGATCTTGAAGATGGATAGTCTTCAGAATCCTGTATGTTGAGGATGGATTCTCAAAATAAGTCAATGCAATTATTTAGTTATTAACATACTGCTTATTTAGTATTACTAATTGCATTCACTGACACTCAGTACTACTTTAGAGGTGAAATTGTAAAAGGAAGATCTGCCTATTTCAGATATTTATTTTTTATCACAACTGCATCTAAAATGATAGTACCATAGAGTAACAACTATATTTTTTGCTCAAACATGAAAATTCAAGAATAGTCCAGAAGGAAGACAGGCAGTCCTTAAGAAAGAAGTATGAAATAAAAAAAGTTTACCAACCTGAAGATCCTGCATGTTCAGACATGTTCCTTTCATCATCTTCAATGCAGCTTCCTCCTGAGAAGGAACACTTCTCATGATGATGTTTCATTTGGGCAACCAGGCCTTGCATTTCTTTGTTGCACTATTTGCATTTTGCACGCATGCCTGTCTTACCCACAGGTAGAGGAACTTTATTAAAATATTCCTAAACTGGTTTCCCTTCTAGTGAGAGAATAGTATGGTAGATCTCAAATCAATGAAGGCTACACTCAGAAAGACCTCAAGACTTCTTGGAATATGCTGCTCAAACTGTTTCAGTTTTGTTTCTACTTCCTGTCCCTCCCTTCTCACATTTATCTCCAGACTTCTTCTCCTTGTCCAGATCTATTCCACCCCTAACAATCTTCTATTCATTGAACTTTTTGAAACTTTGCACTTTTAGAGAGAGGTAGGGGATTGACTCTATATACAAATTTGCAGAGGGACAATAGGGTTGAGGTCTGTTATTTCTCACCTCTGTATATTTATTTATTAAAAAATATTTTTGCTGTTAACAAGCATGTTACCTCTGGAGACACAAATCCACAGTCTGAGAACTGCAAAACTAAGCATCGCTGATGGTATCTTCTATACTGAGCACTGAGTCCCACTGAATGGATAGAAAGATTAACCTGAATAATCTATACAGAAGCCCCTGGAACCCCATAAATTTGGGTCCCTAATCCATGAACTATTGGAACTCGTTTACAAAACTTTTCTTAAACATTATGTGAATACATTGTCTCATACTATATAATTAGAATTTATAATCCCTATTCCATGATGAGATACCTTTGAGCTATAAGGTATCTTAATTAAAACTATCTTTAGATAGGTTTTTTCCCTCAAAAAGCATTTTATCAAAACAATCCAATTTAAAAAATTGATTTTTTATTTAAAAAAAAAATTGTTGATTTTTATCCACCCGGCTTTAAACACATGAGTAGTCCCATTGAAGTTAAGGAGCTGTGTAAGAGCATTGTTGACTCAGGGCCTAAATGAAGAGGGTGGAATATGCACTACTGACACTCTTATGGCATTTTGAATCTTTAAGAAGAAAGAATTACATCTGTAAAATGGGGATAATGATACTGACCTCCCTTGTGAAGCACTTTTAGAGCTACTGATTAAGAGTGCTATATAAGAGGTAGGTGTTAAAAAAGCCTGATACTAATGTCTATTTTGATTTTTAAGGAAAAAGAGCAAGGGCCAAATCTTGGCAATAGGCCCAAAATCCAGCACAGGTGCTCTGACAGAGGGTTCAGTGAAAGAGCAATCCTGCTGTCTCAAGTTATGGTGAAATGGGTCATTATGCTGCAGATACTATTTACTGCTGTTGTGTTCATGACCAGAGTGCTCATTGCTAGTGGAGCTGTGTGTGTCAGCCATGTCTGCAACTCTGTTATGATGCAGCTCCGACTGCTTTAACAAAATCCTTCCCGTAGCATATTTCTGTGCTCTGTGTCACAGTACATTTTTGTATAAGACACTGGGACAGACTTCTAGCTGGTGTAAATCAGTATAGCTCTTGTGTATTCCTGTGTATCATGGCAGGGAATCCAACATTCCTGCCTGGTGCATGCTTGTGGCCTGATTATCCACTTTCATACCTGCCATTCTTATGCTTCTGCATATGTTCTGGTAGGACAGAGACCATAGTTTTGCAGATCTTCAGTATCTTTTTGCTTCACATAAATTGCCATCTCCATAGGAAGACTTTCCAGACATGAGGCCTGAGGAGCACATTGGGGTGGGGGGAGGATAATATTCCTTGCAGGTAATGCCTATATAGCAATGTTATTCTCTTATCAGCTCAGACAGTGACAAAAATGTATGGAGATGTGCACAAACAATGAGTGGCATCCCCACTCCCCCCAGCTAAGAGGAATGGAATAATACATAACCCCCCCTATTAATTATGTTGTCTATTGCAATCAACAAAAATGATTAAAGGTCTAGAAAACAGCCTATGAGGGAAAATTGGGTTTGTTTAGTCTGGAGAAGAGAAGACTGAGAGGGGACATGTGGGGGTTTTAGTTAGTCTGTTTGCAAGTAAAAAATAAAGAGATTAAAGTGCAAGTCTTTTAAAAAGTGGCTTAGTGATTTTATGTCACGTATGCCTGCTTTCTTGGCAAAATTCAATTTTTTTGTCATTCTGATGGATAATGTCAATTTAAATTTTTACAGTTGCAGGAAGTTATGGTGGGGACCACAATGGCTACTTAGTGACAGAGGAGATACAAAAAGTTAAAGCTTTAACCTTTCAAAATACAAATTCTCAATATATTGTCAAAATATCCACAGTAATTTTCCTTAAATCAAACTCTAATAAGTTCTCAAAACAGCATTTTTCTTGCTTTGCCTATCAGTAAATTTCTATTATTAGTCAATAGAAATATTTGTCAGTTTGTGTATGGAGGGAGAAATTGAGGTTTACTGACATTTACCAATAAAAATCTAATCTTTCCAAGCCTAATTATGTATAACTATAAAGTTTTTCTATAACAATAAATAGACCAAAATACATGCTCACTGAACTGTGCAAACAAACTTTCCCCTGCCTAACAATGATCTACAACAAAATAAGATAGGCCTTACTATGTAAGAGGAATAATAAGAGGAATAAAGGTGGAAGGTGAAAAAGCTCATTTACCAGAACAAATAGCTTCTATAATTCTTCTTTGTATGGCTGATGTAGATGTAGAGCAAGAACTATAATTTTACATTTTGGTGGTTAAGCCAGATAATTGCATCAGGAGTAGCAGGGTGTATCACTGATGCCGCCTTCGTATTTGTGTATTGGGCATTAAGTCATTATATGCTCCATGGTCTGTTCTGGGTGACCACAGTCGCACACTGGAAAGTTTTTAAATTTTCCATTTGTGCAGTAAGTATCTGCATTTGCCATGGTTTGTGCCGATGCGGTTTAAGGTCACCTATAAGTTTCACGGAAGCTCAAAGCCAGGAATCTTCTGCATCGGGTCGGTTTGTTTGTGACTTCTTGTGAACTCCATTCAGCTTTCCACCCTTCATCAGGGTTGAAGTCACATTGTCGAAGGTTAAGTTGGCCATCAACAAGTCGAGTGTGGCTACTCCCTGCCAACGCTGGTGCACAGTGCTCAGCTATGGCATCCATTAGAGCCATCACTGATGGCCGAAGCATTGATACTGATGCTCCCTGGTAGAGCTGTGACAAAAGTTTGCCAAAATTTAATGTGATCACATCCAGGGGTGTAGTTGAGCCATGGCTCTAGTTAAACGGTGAGTAAAGCCAAGTGTACGTTAACAAAAAAAACAACAAAAAAACCCACACAACACTAACAAGAATTTTTCAAATGGAATAAAACAAGTATCAACCAGTGCTGCCGTTACTCCTCCTTTGCTATAAAGATAAGGAACTGCAGGCCTCTTGTTCAGATGTTTTCCATTAGCTGAAAATAGAAGATATAGTTAATAAAACCTAAACTTGAAAAAAAATTGCCAGTGTACAGTTCTGGGCGCCACATTCCTGAAAAGATGCGGACAAATTGGAGAAACAAAAATGAGAAAAGGTCTAGAAAACATGACCTATGAGGTAAAATTGGGTTTGTTTAGTCTGGAGAAGAGAAGACTGAGAGGGGACAGGATAACGGTTTTCAAGTACATAAAAGGTTGTTACAAGGAGGAGAAAAATTGTTGTTCTCAATCTCTGAGGATAGGACAAGAAGCAATGAGCTTAAATTGCAGCAAGGGTGGTTTAGATTGGACATTAGGAAAAACTTCCCTACTATCAGAGTGGTTAAGCACTGGAATAAATTGCCTAGGGAGGTTGTGGAATCTCCATCATTGGGGATTTTTAAGAGCAGGTTGGACAAATTCCTGTCAGGGATGGTCTAGATAATACTTAGTCCTGCTTTGAGTGCAGGGGACTGGACTAGATGACCTCTCAAAGTCCCTTCCAGTTCTATGATTCTACGAAAGGAGCATTTCTCCTATCTTGGCCCAGGGGTTGCTCTAAAGTGTGCTAGCTGTCCAGATAATGCCTCCAGAGTTACCCCCTTGTAGCCTGGGACAGCATCCCATCTCAGTTTCCTTCTGCTCAGGGCTCCTTAAGAACTCCACACAGTTCAAGGTATTCAAAAAAACAAGATTCCCCTTCTGTGGTCTAATTTATTAAGTCCTTATACAGTTTCAAGTGACCCTCCAGTTATTCTCATCTCATTCCACCCAGATTGGCAACAAAGTGTTTCCAAACAAGTGAGACTCAAAACAAAATCTTTTTAATAGTTCTTCCTCCACAGCATCTTTACTGCAGTGTACTCTTCTCACATCCCTCCACAGTTTGGAGATATGATCACACCACAAGGAAACAGACTTCCCCTACCAAGGTCTCCTACAGGCACACACTTGTTCTTGATAGGGAATGGTAGCAGCTCCACCACCACCGCCTATTCCCCCCCAGCCCTCTTCCTATCTACCCTAGAGGGCTGTGTGAGTCATATGACCTGTCAGTCACATCACATGCCCCTCATTTTCCCCATCTGGGGAGGAGAGTTGGCTGTGTCTAGGGTGACCAGATGTCCTGTTTTTATAGGGACAGTCCCACTTTTGGGGACTTTTTCTTATATAGGTGCCTATTACCCCCCATCCCCGTCCCGTTTTTTCACAGTTGCTATCTGGTTACCCTAACTGTGTTGCAGGTGGGGCTGAAACTCATCTCCTTTTAAAGGGCCAACAGCCATTTGACAGGCTAGCTGGGAACTACCAAAGTGCAACAGCCACTCTACATTCCCCCTCATTCCAAATACACCCCTAGCCTGGGTGCTGCATGGGGGTGTCATGGAAACAACCTACTTTGGCTTTATGTCAGCTGGAGTCTCTGCCGTACCAGGGGAATCCCCAAAAAGATAAAATGGTGGCTTTCCAGCCCCTGGGTGGCAGTGCAAAGGGGCTGGAGCTCAGCCCAGACAAGCCCTCTATCTCTGTTGTGCAATGCGGAACCTACCCAATCTGTCTATCCAAGGTACTTCTAAGATTCCATTCACCATAGTAACTAAGTTTGACTTTTGCCTTTGAGGCCACGTCTACACTACGAGATAATATCGAATTAGCTAAAATCGGTTTTATAAAACTGATATTATAAATTCGATTTTATGCGGCCACACTAGGCACAGTAATTCGGCGTTGTGCGTCCATGGTCCGAGGCTAACGTCGATTTCTGAAGCGTTTGCATTGTGGGTAGCTCTTCCGTAGCTATCCATAGTTCCCGCAGTCTCCCCCGCCCTTGGAATTCTGGGTTGAATCATTATTGTCGCGGTGGTGGTTCTGGGTAAATGTCGTCAGTCATTCCTTCCTCGGGAAAACATCAGCTGACATCCCTTTCGCGCCGTTTTCCCTGGATTGCCCTGGACGACGCCATAGCACGGCAACCATGGATCCCGTTCAGCTTTTTTTTTTTCCGGCACCGTATGTGTACTGGATGCCGCGGACAGAGAGGCGATACTCCAGCGCTACACAGCAGCATTCACTTGCTTTTGCATGATAGCAGAGATGGTTACCAGTCGTTCTGTACCGTCTACTGCCGGAGTAAAACTGGCAATGAAATGACGGTTATCTCTCCCCTCTTACTGTCCGCTGCTATCATGAGTGCCCCTGGCTGAAATCGGCCGGGGGCACAACGCAAAAGCAAAATTGGGATTGACTCACTTGGGGACTGAGTCAATCCCTCCTTATGGTTTCTAAAAATAGAGTCAGTCCTGCCTAGAATAAGGGGCAAGTGTATTAGAGGACCAGTGTATCAGAGAGCACAGCTGCTCCGTGTCAGTATTCACAGGGGTGCCCCTGCACACAACCCACCCGTTGCTTTCCTCTCCCCCAACCTTCCTGGGCTACCATGGCAGTGTCCTGCACATTTGTGTCATGAAGTATAAAGAATGCAGGAATAAGAAACACTGATTAGTGACATAAAATGAGGGGAGGCAGCCTCCCGGCACGATGATAGTCCAGGCAGGACATTAAGCAGGTGTGGGGGAGAGGAGCACAGCATGCTGCTGCTATGCAGTCCAGGCAGTACAATCTTTTCTTTACACAGGAAAGGGGGGAGCTGATTGAAGCTCAGCCCCCAGTTGCTATGAGGAAGATGGTTACCAGCCGTTCTGTACCATCTACTGGAATAACTGGGATCATTCCCATTTTTACCCAGGCGCCCCTCGGCCAGCCTCACCTAAGGCCAGCCAGGAGCACTCACGGGCTGATGGCGATGATGGATATCAGTCATATTGTACCATCTACCACCGGGGAGGGGAGAGGAGCGGATACTGCTCTTCACTGCTGCAGCATCGCGTCTAACCAGCAGCATTCAGTACACATAGGGTGACACTGAAAGAAGTCAAGAAATGATTTCTTTCCCTTTCTTTCACGTGGTGGGGGGGGGGGACTGAGGAGCTATTCCCTGAACCACGCGGACACTGTGTTTGAACCTACAGACATTGGAGCTCAGCCAGAATGCAAATACTTTTCAGAGACTGCTGTGGACTGTGGATAGCTGGAGTCCTCAGTACCCCCCCTCCATCCATGAGCGTCCATCCATTTGATTCTTTGGCTTTCCGTTACACTTGTCATGCAGCGCTGTGTAGCCTGGAGATTTTTTTCAAACGCTTTGGCATTTCGTCTTCTGTAACGGAGCTCTGATACAACAGATTTGTCTCCCCATACAGCGATCAGATCCAGTATCTCCCATACGGTCCCATGCTGGAGCTCTTTTTGGATTTGGGGACTGCATCGCCACCCGTGCGATCAGAGCTCCACGCTGGGCACAAACAGGAAATGTAATTCAAAAGTTCGCGGGGGCTTTTCCTGTTTACCTGCCCGCTGCATCCGAGTTCAGATTGCTGTCCAGAGCGGTCAGTGGTGCACTGTGGGATACCGCCCGGAGGCCAATAACGTCGATTTCCGTCCACACTAACCGTAATCCGATATGTTAATATCGATTTAGCGCTACTCCTCTCGTCGGGGAGGAATACAGAAATCGATTTAAAGAGCCCTTTATATCGATATAAAGGGCGTTGTAGTGTGGACTGGTACAGCGTTAAATCGATTTAACGCTCTTTAAATCAATTTAAACGCATAGCGTAGACCAGGCCTGAGTCTTTGGCTCAAATCTGGTCCACTTCAGTAGTGAATAAGAGCAGTTGCAATTTGAAGCCCATTTTGTGGACTGTATCAAATGATTTAATGTCCTCCCTTCCAGTTTCTAGTTGACAGGTTTCCTTATCACTGAAACCATCACCACAACAAGCATGTTAGTGTTTTTGTCACTACATATCTTTTTACCAAAACATATGGAATGAAATGTTTTGTGTTCTGGAAACTCTTTGGAAAAACTTAATTAAATTCCTAAATTAGAGATCCTAAGCATGAACAAAATATAGTCTGCAATAATACTTTACCTTGGACTACTCCAGAGGTTCTTAAACTGGGGGTCGGGACCCTTCGGGGGTCATAAAGTTATTACATGGGGGGTCATGAGCTGTCAGCGTTCACCCCAAAACCCGCTTTGTCTCCAGCATTTATAATGGTGTTAAATATATTAAAAAGTGTTTTTAATTTATAAGGTGGGGGTTGCACTCAGAGGCTTGCTATATGAAAGGGGTCACCAGTACAAAAGTTT
The DNA here is from genome assembly GCF_003597395.2 of Chelonoidis abingdonii. Taxonomy (NCBI): domain Eukaryota; kingdom Metazoa; phylum Chordata; order Testudines; family Testudinidae; genus Chelonoidis; species Chelonoidis abingdonii. The sequence goes on along the minus strand of NC_133772.1, from coordinate 129,449,214 downwards.
GAGAACCACTGGACTACTCCATCTCCTTGCAACCAATGGGAAATAAAGCATGGACATTACCTGGAAATCTGTTATAATTCTGGATCAGATTTAATCTTTTCCTTGGTGACCTGTTTCATATATCATATTCTTGGGTATCCCCTGGCTACTCAAGCTACGTTCCCATCACTAATAATGAGAGTTCTACTAGCCAACAACAGGTCCTGGTAGAGAGGTGATTGAGGATGTGTTCTGTCACTACAACCCCCCTCAAAACAGATTTCCACCACTGGGGAGAGAGGGTTTGCACCCCAGCTAGCCCAGAACTTAATCTGTCCTATAAGGCTGCATCTACACTAGACTTTTTTTTTTAAATAACATTTCCCACAGCTGCTTCCAACCATATAGCTCCACTGGTGGTATTGATGGTGGTAGCACTCGTGTAGAGCAGCCTCCAGTGTTTTCATTGCTGTGCAATTAACTCTGTGCAGAGCAGTTGTAGATGATATTGTGGTAAAGACACTGCTGACCTGTCTCTTCCAGTGCTCCTGCTGTTGCTGTGAGACATGGAGCTGTATGGGTGGTAGCAAGGGAAGGCTGGTTTTAAGGAAGAAAGTCTGATGTAGGCAAGCCTTTATCAGAATTGTACACTGGTTTATACATGTAACCATATGAACTTCTAGCTTTGGTTTACTAAGGATGGGCCAGAGGTTAGGGCGCTAGTTTGAAAACTACAGAGACCTGGGATTCAAGTCCCTGTTGTGCCCCAGACTTCTTTTGGGACCCTGGTCAAGTCATGTAGCCTCTCTGCACCTCAGTGTCCCATTTGTAAAATGTGGATAACAACACTCCCCTACTACTGTAGTGTGAAGATAAATACATTAAAGATAATGAGGTGCTCAGATACTCCGATAATAGGGGCCAGGTAAGTACCAAAGATAGACAGATTTCTCTTACACTGAAATAAAATGTGGATTATTCAGTTTGGACACCAACAGTTTATACATTTTAAAAGTGCAAACAAGGACAACAAAGCATTTCCAATCATGAAAATGTAGTAAATGTAACTACAAATAGCAGCCAGTGACGTGGCATGAAACTCGCTTGGACCATGTGAAAGGCTTCCAGAAATGGGAAAAAAAAAATCCTTTTTTACAGTGATGCCCATTGCCCTTTAAAAACCAGCCAGATGAGGCTCTTTCTACCCATAGGGTTCTCATGCACTGACAGCTACATTAACCTTTGCTGATAAACGCTTCTCTTTTCTTGTAAAATCAGCTAGTGAGTGCAAAATTCTTCCAGACTTTAAAATGGTTACTATCAAATCAAGATGTACTAAATGCAAACCCAAACAACTCATGACTTACAATTACTATTTGTTTTGTTAGTGTTGCACTGAGATTACATTATGTGTTGGTATGTGATGATGGCTGGGCTTCTGTCCATTTTAGCTAATATTGCAGAATACATCTGAATGTATGAAATGCAGCCATTTGTTACTGTGACTATCTAGGCATTTATACCAAACTCATCACTATGTTGTTTGTAATACAATATATGCTTTGATTATTTTATATTATGTCTATTGGTTTTAAAACAATGCTACAGAATTATACACACATCATTCGCCTTCCCATGATGTCGTCCTATCAATCTCATATCCTTCTTGTTTGCAAATATACCTCTACCCCAATATAACAGGACCTGATATAACATGCATTTGGATATAACGCAGTAAAGCAGCACTCCGGGGGTAGGGGGAGGGGAAACGGGGCTGCATGCTCCAGCGGATCAAAGCAAGTTTGATATAGTGCAGTTTCACCTATAATGCAGTAAGATTTTTTGGCTCCTGAGGACAGAGTTATATCAGGGTAGAAGTGTATGTGATTTCCTTTATATAAGGAATTCCATGTAAGAGGAATTCTTCCCCCCCCATTAATCCTCTAAGTGAGATGCTCATCTGAAGCAATTTCTGCCATCTTATAGACCAAGCTTTTAAAATTGGGACATGGGAGATTTTCCACCTTCTCAGGATCAAGCTCTTTATACAGCCAAGGGTGATTTAAAAGACTTCGTAGCCCCATGGACCAAATTAAAACAGGTGGCAAATACAATTTTGATGCAATCAGTGGTTTCTGATTCCATAAAATCTTTATAACATTTATAATAGTTGACCAGACATTTCTAATATTAGGACATTGTCAAATAACGTATGTCAAGCTACCATGCTGGCTATTCACTATACCCAAAATACATTGTTGTCCAGGAGACCAGATGCAGGAATCCACTATGCTATTAATATGGTTTAAATTGTTGTAAATACATTTTAGACTCATGGGCAGATTTTATAATCTAACCCAATATATTTTACAATTGTCTCTCATTTAGGGCCCAAAATGAAAATCCAAATCTAGATAATCATGAGAATTTAGAACAGTTTCCTATTGGTCAGAGGGGGCAACATCTGGGCCCCATTTAAATAAAGGGCAAAACTCTCACAGACTTAAAGGGGGCCAGGATTTCACCCTGGATGATTCTCCCTCTGAGCCAAGCAGTGGAAATTGTAGCATGCTTTACAGGTCAAAGACATAATGACTGCACCACACCCATCCCTCCACTAGAGCTTGTGCCTCCTTATCCTTATGATCCCAACCCAAATGAGATCCTCCACCTGACAACCAGATGTATTGTGGGGAAAATGCTGAGTTCCATAGGCCCTCCAAAGAGAACTATACCATCCCCCTCCCATCAAAATACATGATGAAAAGTGATGATAAATTACCCATGGCACTGCATTACAGATATCCAACTATATCATAAGAGCCTTTTCCTTAGTGGGATTTAGTGGTCTGTAGCAGACACCCACTAATACCCCATTTATGCTTTATGGACATTGATCCACGAGCATTCCAGATCATTGTCTATTGAGTTATCAGTGACTTAGATATAGGTAAGGCCATTGTTGACACAGAGTGTCATTCCCCCCATCCTTTTTCCTGCTTGATCCTTCCTAAATAGGTTATAACCATTGATTTTAACATTGCAGTTACGCGACTCGTCCCACCAGGTTTCAGTAATACCAACTAGCTTGAATTTATGCTCATAAATGAGCAAGTCCAATTCCTCTTGTTTGTTACCCAGGCTCCAAGCACTAGTGTACACGCAGTTAAAGAAATTCTTGTCTTCGTGTCCTTTGATTCCTTGATTAAATTTGTTTTCAGCATCTTGATTCTCTGCTAAATGAGGCCTCATATCCTCCCTCTTTTTATGCTCCCCTTTTTGTTATTAGTTTAATGCCCTCTTGACTACTCTAGCCAGCATGTCCCCGAAGAGATTGGTTCCCCTTCTACTGAGGTGGGAGGCCATCCAAACTATACATTCCCTCTCCCCAGAGAAAGTGGACCAATGTCCCACAAAACCCAAACCCCTCCACTGTTTACCTAGCCAGCGGTTCACTTCTAGAACCTTCTGCCTTTCTTTACTTTCAGGATAGGAAGGATCTCAAAGCATGTGGATGTCCCCAGACGTGGGGATTTCAGGGCATTCTTGTGGAAAGGCGACACCTGGGAGGGGCAAGAAGGGTCACGTGTCACATTCAGCAGGGAAGCGCAGCAGTGAAAGGAGCAGAATGTGGGGCCGCCACTTCCAGGAGCTAGCACCCCGTGCTGGCAGCTTCTCCAGCACAGCTGTACCGCTAACACCCCAGCCCTGCCTTCAGCCCTTCCACGTGGCTACGTCTCCTGGGGTCTGTACAGTCCCACCAGAGGACAGGGCTGTGGGTGGTACAGTCACACCGGAGGACAGGACTGTGGGCGGTACAGCCATGCCAGGTGGAGTAGCTGGCGTGGGGTTGCTTGGTGGCCCCACATTCTGCTCCTTTTGCCTGAAACTGGTATCTGGTGCAGTGGGAGGCCAGAGACACCCCACTCCCCCCGGGTAACTTGGGATGGGGAGGGAACAGGGAGAGCACAGAGGCCCCGGACTGGGGGCAGGGAGGAGTCACATGGGGACATCATGTGCCTCCCTTTTAGCTGGTGCCCCCCTTTGTGTCCCTCCCATGAGTTGCCTATTCCGGTGTCAAATGGAATTGCAGGGCCCATGGTGGAAGGAGGTTAGCTAGACAGGAGGCTGTAATGGTGCAAAGCAGCAACAACCTTGCTAGGGGCCTCGCTAGAGGCCTGCAGCCCAAAGTATTGGCAACACTGGCCAGGGAGGGAGCACAGGCAGAAGACTTGGGGGGGAGGAGGCATCCCCTCAGCAGCTCCCAGTGGAAAGCTACCCTTCCCTGGGATAATCTCTACGGTCACCAAATGCCTTCCTCAGAGCCTAAATCCCCTCTGGAGTTCAGCACGCCTAGATGGGACAATTTCCACCTCCCCACATCAGCCAGTTTGAATCTAGCCTAGCGGTTCTCAAACTATGCTTTGTGGACTACTGACATGACATGTTATTGGGCCCTCCTTTTTTCCAGGTGCTTCTGTTCCTTTTAGTGCAAGCCTCATATTGCATTAAAGGAAGTTACAATTATATACATTAGTTCTTAACTCAAGGAATCACTGTAGTAATCAAGAGGAAAGTTGATGGTCCATAAGTCTCTCCATTACTATATAGTCCACAGGATGAGGCAAGTTTGAAAACCCTGGATCTAGTCCAAAGTACATTAAGCTAAACTGAAAGATCTTTTGTCTCCGATGTTGAGTCTCTGCCCCACATTTGGGCACCAGGAAGCTAAGAGGTCATGGTCATTTGGATTGCAAACTCTTTGGGGCACGGACCATCTTTTCTTTATATGTTCGTACAGCACCTCACAGTGGGGACCTGTTCACTCATTAGGAATCCTAGATGCTACTGCAGCACAAACAAATATTGGTAACATTTGCAGTGTGAGTAAAGGGTCAAAGACAGAAGCAGTTAAAGAAACATCTCACATGAGGAAAACCCCTGCCATTGCAGGGGCCTTGGGCACTGGTGGCACCTTGCTCTCCTTTTTTCTGCCTGTGGCTCATGACAGCTTAGTCACCTGAGAGCTAAAATGCTTTAATTTAACTGAAGTTATTGGGCTGAACACAGGGATATCTGGGTGGAATTTAATGACCTGTGATATACAGAGGGTCAGACTATGATCTAAAGGTTCCTTCTGGCCTTAATCTATAGGACCACTCTGTGAAATTTTAAATAAATGCTCCTTAAGGACCTTAATTCTGAAAAGTCTTTGCAATTGGAGTGCAGTGAAATGCCTACAACAATGCAACCTCTAGGTTGTATCAGCTCATGCGGAATGTCAGAGGAGCACAGAGCTATACCCCTGGTAAGTGCTAAACAGAACACTGATTAGTCTGATTGGGATGCCACTGGGTGGAATGGAAAATGCAATACAGATTGCAGATTTTCCCACAATGAAAGAGGGCACAGAGCTATCCCACCAGCCTGGCTGGCAGCTCTAGCAGTTCACATAGTGGAGTTATCAGTTCAGAGGCAATTAGTATTTCCTATCCCTGGGCCAGCAGAGACTGAGAACATCAGAAAATGCCCATACCAACTTACTCAAAATTGGATTTTTATTCCCATTTTACATTACAGAAGATAGAGAATGACTCCCTTAGTGTAACCAGCAGTGAAAAAAATGAACAAACAAACAAAAAGGACCATGACAACCAACAAAGCAGCAGGTCTTCCATGACTCCCTGAAATACAGGACACGTGATACTGCTGCTGCTGCCACCGCCATCCACAGAGGCCCTAAGCTTTCCTCGCAGAAGCTTACTTATGAAGTTGCAGCACACAGAAGCAGTAGAGAGCAACATGCTGGCACATGGAGTAAAATGTGGTTGACAAGATAACAGACACACAATTCAAAAGACTAATGGTCTTTCTACATTGCAAATACAATTATGGCACAAGAGATTCAGGCACTACATAGCTGCAGCTGGTAGTGTGGATGGGACCTTATCTGTGAGCATCTAAGGCAGGGGTGGGCAAACTTTTTGGCCGGAAGGCCACATCAGGGTTGCAAAACTGTATGGAGGGCCAGATAGGGAAGGCTGTGACTCCCCAAACACCCTGGCCCCTGTCCCCTATCTGGCCCCTCCCACTTCTCACACTCTGACTGGCCCCCTCAGAACCCCCGACCCATCCAACCCCCCCAGCTTCTTGTCCCCTGAGCACCCCTTCCTGGGACGCACCCTGCCTAACTGCCCCCCTGGAGACCCCATCCAACCCCCTCGTTCCTGTCGCCTGAATCTGCCTGACCCTATCCACACCATCAACCGCCTGACCAGGCCCCCGCAGGACTCCCACGCCAATCAACGCCCCCCACTTCCCTGTCTTACTAACCCCCCAAGCCTCAAGTCCATCCATCCACCTGCTCTTTCTCTGAACTGCCCGACCCTATCCACACCCCACCCTGACAGGCCCCCCAAGGACTCCCACGCCAATCAACCCCCCATCTCTCTGTCTTCTAATCCCCCCGAGCCTCCGTCCCATCCATCCGCCCCTGCTTCCTTTTCTCTGACTGCCCTGACCCCTATCCACACTCTGACCCCCTGACAGGCCTCCCAGGATCCCCTTCCCCTTATCCAACCCCCCTGCTACCTCACCCCCTTATCGGCTGGACCCAGTCACATTGCCACACTGTCTGGCAGGAGCTCGCAGCCCTGCTTCCCAGAGTACTGGTGACGTGGCAAGCTGAGGCTGCAGGGGAGGGGGGAACAGCAGGGGAGGGACCGGGGCCTAGCCTCCCCGGCCAGGAGCTCAGGAGCTGGGCAGGACAGTCCCATGGCTGTATAGTTTGCCCACCTCTGATCTAAGGGCACATTGAGACTACAAAATTATGTCGACCCAACTTACCACGACATACAGCCGCAGCAGTTATTACATTGCTTTTGCGTGTCCACACTACGCTCCTTGTGTCAGCGGTGCATGTCCTCACCTGGAGCACTTGTACCAATTGTACCATCACTGTGAAGCATTGTGGAATATAGTAGTCAATGTAAGCAATGCAGTGCCTACACTAACACTGCATCGACCTAATTACATCATCGACAGTGACTCTCATGGAGGTGGACTTATTAAGTCAGCATAGCAGTACAGTTATGTCGATGGGAGCAAAATTTTAGTGTGGCCACTTATGTAGTTAGGTCAGTATAAGCTGCCTTGCATCAACCTAGCTCTGTAACGTAGACCAGGCCTAATGCTTTTTTCTAATGTACCTATCTTGGCATTAATAGACTACCCAATCATTGGTGCAGCCACATTCAAAGTCCCAGCTGTAACCCTGTTGACACCAACATACCCCTTTGCATGAGATCAGGCAGGCTAGCATAAACCAATCAAATCCCTTCTGAAGATCCACTTCCTTTCCCAAGAAGTGAGTAAATGATACAAACTGAAAAGAATCTGAACTATTCCATTCTCTTGGTTTCCTAGAACATTCTTTCTGCTCTGTATCTGTCTTGCTTAGATTGCAAGCTCTTCCAAGCATTTCTAAGATTTCTATTTTGTATCTTGTACAACTCTGAGCACATTTGTTAAGCACTGACAGATAAATCACCATCATTGTTGTTCTGTTTTTTGGCTTTTTAGTTGTTTCTTATTTTATCTGAATTGTCTTGTCCATCTGAAATAAAACAAAATATCATTCCCATTTCTCTACCTTAGCAGAAATATCTGGCTAGTGTGTTTATCCCACAGTCTCAACTACAAATAAAATTAATCAAAACATTAAAAAAAGGCCCAAATTGTAAGAACAATCTAACACTGTGTTAATTCACCTATCTGCAGTCAAAGAGTATCCAAATTTTAGGCACATTGATAGAATAAAAAACCATGGCCAAAAGGATCATATTTTTAAAGTCCATAGGACCTATGCATGTGGAGTATGTCGCCACTTATTTCAGTGCCTAAATATTGACTTGGGCATTTAACTTCCGGCACCCAAGTTTGGAAATTTTGACTCATATATTCATTTCTGTCAATTTGTATCACTCAGACATTATTTGTACAGTTTTTGGAAATAAACTGATAAAGCCTCTACTAATTATTTTGGTAAGTAGAATTATTAATATACCAAGAAGCTCTACGATCTAATAGACTTCCTAATTTATCACATCTAAGTTTTTTGATGAGTAGCCATGAGGGATACTTTCAAACATCAATAGATATGGAATGCACTATTAAATACAGATGAATACAGGGAAGAATGATGATTGAGTTACATTTGTAACTATAACCATAAACCTGGACTGATATTATTTAATTTTAAGCAAAGATTATATATCACTCCAAAACAAAAGATTATGATCTATGTATGGCTCTGTTTCAAAGTGATGCACAGAATGTAAAATACAGACACAGCCTAGATCTTTGGCTGTGGCTGAAGAGCACATAGCTACAGGTTGGGAGGCAAGGAGAAAAGGAAGAGTTGAGGTGGTATGAAGCAATGTTTTCATTCCATTGATCCTGGGCCAGCCTGAGGGCTGAGCTAACGAATATTAGCTCCAATGATTCCAAGGATCTGTTATGACAGTTGGAGATTTCTGAGGTGCAGGACATCCCTAACCACACCTCCTTCTCCTGTCCCCCCCACAATTATGCCCCTATGGTCTAGGTCACTGGAAAATCTGTCTACACTGGGGTCATTCTCCAAGGACCAGGCACACTGGCTTTAGGACTGTTTGCTCAGGTGCAGTGTCACCAAGGGGCCCTAATGTAGTCAAGCGTTGGGACCTCGGGATTTTATACACATGACCTGTAAATGTAGAAAGCTTGCAATATTTTGGTCAAAAGTTGTCAAGCATATGTAAGCTTTGTTAGCTGTGTTTCGTTTATTTAATTCATATGTTTGCATTTTAAATAATGTAAATAGGGTGACCAGATGTCCCGATTTTATAGGGACAGTCCAGATTTTTGGGTCTTTTTCTTATATAGGCTCCTATTACCCCCCATCCCCTGTCCTGATTTTTCACACTTGCTGGCTGGTCACTCTAAATGTAAAAGACATTATATTAAACAGACATCAGTGAAAAAGGATGGGAGTGCATTCTCAGTAGCAAGAACTTGTGCAATGAGACACTGGATAAAAGAAACTGGACCTTTAAAGTCAGAATAGATCAAGAGTATGAATGCATGTATCCCGTGAGAACTTATTACCAACTTAGAGGACATCCAGAAACCTTCAGAAAGAAACAGGGCCCAGATGTGAGTTCTGATATCATTTCAATTGTAAATATACTGTTTACAGAGTAGCTGTGTAAAGTTTTTAATCTGATGTACCCAATTACCAACATTGTTTTATATTTATACAAAAGGGATTATATGACATGGTTGCCTGTGATAGCAAGGGACTGGACTTGATGGCTCAGAAGTCCTGTTCAGATCTATTGTTGTTAGACATAAATATGCTTTATAAGGAATTATAAACTGGATTATAAACTAAATTAACTGTTAACACTCAGGAAAGGGATCTTGGAGTCATTGTGGATAGTTGTCTGAAAATATCCACTCAATGTTCAGCGGCAGTCAAAAAAGCAAACAGAATGTTGGGAATCATTAGGAAAGGATAGATAATGAGATAGATTTACATAGAGGCAAAATGATATTTTCTATGGCATGCCCACATCTTGAATACTGCGTGCAGATGAAGTCACCCCATCTAAAAAGATATACTGGAATTGGAAAAGCGCAACAAAAATAATTATGGGTATGGAACTGCTTCCATATGAGAAATTAATAAGACTTTTCACCTTGGAAAAGAGACAACTAAGGGGGGATATGATAGAGATCTAGAAACTCATGACTGGTGTGGAAAAAGTAAATAAGGAAGTATTTCTTATACTCTCTCATAGTATTATACACATCTCATAATGCAAAAACTAGGGGTCATCAAACAAAATTAATAGGCAGCAGGCTTAAAACAAATAGAAGGAAGTATTTCTTGACACAATGCACAGTCAACCTGTGGAACTCTTTGCTAGAGGATGTTGTGAAGGCCAAGACTACAACAGGGTTTCAGAACAAAACAAACAAAACCAAAAACCCACCCAAGATAAATTCATGGAGGATAGGACCATCAATGGCTATTAGCCAGAATGGTCAGGGATGGTGTCCCTAACCTCCGTTTGCCAGAAGCTGGGAATGGGTGACAGGGGATGCATCACTTAATGATTGCAGAGTCTTTTAATTTCCTCTGAAGAACATGTCATTGGCCACTGTTGGAAGACAGATACTGGACTAGATGGACCTTTGGTCTGACCCAGTATGGCCATTCCTATGTTCTTATGAGTACTATGTCCACTGTTGGGCACCACATTTCAGGAAGAATGAGGACAAATTGGAGAAAGTCCAGAGGAGATCAACACAAATCATTAAAGGTCTAGAAAACATGGCCTATGGGGAAAGATTGAAAAATTGGGTTTGTTTAGTCTGGAGTACAGAAGATTGAAGGAGACATGATATCAGTGTTCAAGTAAGTAAAAGGACTTTATAAAGAGGAGGATGACAAATTATTGTCCTTATCTGTTGAGGACAACACAAGTAATGGGTTTAAATTGCAGCACAGACAGGGTAGGTTGAACATTAGGAAAAACTTCCTAACTGTCAGGGTAGTTAAGCACTGGAACAAATTACCCATGGAGCTTGTGGAATCTCCATCACTGGAGGTTTTTAAGAACAGGTTAGACAACATCTGTCAGAGATGGTCTTCTAGATAATACATAGTCCTGCCTCAGTGTAGGAGACTGTACTAGATCACCTACTGAGGTCTCTTGCAGTCCTACATTTCTATGTTTCTATGATTCTATGTGCTATTTAAGTAAATAAAAATCACATAGTTCTGATTATTTTACATGGCTACTTCGTTTCCTGAAGAGTCTTTGGTAAGGCACTTTGTCAAAGACTTTCTGAAGAAAATCTAAGTATACTATATCCTCTGGATCATCCTTATCCATGTGCTTGTTAACTTTCTCAAAGAATTTGCAATTAAAAATAATCTGCAGTGGAGTTTAAGAACAAACTAATAAATAAAAATATGAAACTTTTCTATTGGTCTTAGGTTGTTTTTTTTTTTTTACAAAATCTGAACTTGGGGCTAAGTTTGACCTGACAGTGACCCTGTAACTTTTAGTTTAGGAAGCTGTTTTCCAACAGTAGTAGGAGATTTGCATCTTGCTCAGATCAAGAAAGTCTAAAAGACTGCACTTCAAGTTTCATAAAACATAAAATAACTGGTGTCCTTTCAATTCACCAGACTTTCAACCCATATTTCCCTCCCATAAAAGTGCTTATTTCCTTTGACCAACTTGTTAGCCTGAGCTAGTCACTGTATGTTATGATGGTTAAGCTTTACCAACTCCTTATGAATAAGAATTATGATGTTAGTCACACATTAAATGGATGAAAGAAAGGTTCTATAAATGGTCACTGTCTCCATTGCTCTTTGATCTTTCTGTAGCATGGCCAACATGTCTCCCTTTATGTTCCAGAACAGAGTGATTTAAAAGTTGCCTTTGAGCAGTTCAGCATTAGTCTTGCATTAGACAGGAGATATTCCCACTACAGCCGTGTGTGAGATTTGATGTCAACCTTTATATCATGAATTGCTTTCATCCAGCTTAGGGCAGCAGGCTTTTAAATATCATCCATCAACTCTGTGTGCCACCTGTGAGACACTGTTTTCAGCAATTCCTCAGAAAAGAATGACCACTGTTATGTGCTAGGGTGACAGAAGAAGACTGATGTGAAAGCTGGATTTCACTTGATGAATTACGCTACTAAAAGTAACATATGGACAGGCAAAGTCTAATGAAAACTAATGGCTTCATTAGTTGTCCAAACTTTTTGTACATTAACTATCTGTGTTGTATGGCAGGTTCACAGTTCAAAGTTAAAAAGCTTTGTAAGTAAGGGTTTGAAAGTGTCAGGCAATCAGCACTTACCAGGATCAGGCCTATATCTAGCAATAACGCTACTGCTACATAATACTGTATTTCATCTATGTAGTGCTATTCATCCAACGGATCTGAAAGCACTTATCTAGCTATAACAAATATCACTTCACCCACCATTGAAATTAAGACACATCTGGGTTGGAATGCAGAATGCTATGAATAATAGAAGTGTCTTACTCTTAGGCCAGGTCTACACTGCGACTTTAAATCGGTTTAATGGCCGATATACCGATGTAACGCTGTATCCGTTCACACGACGTCGTCATTAATATCGAGTTAAACGGCTCCTTAAATCGATTTCGGAACTCCTCCCAAACGAGAGGAGTAGC
>NC_133772.1:129428355-129436128 GCF_003597395.2 Chelonoidis abingdonii | reverse complement strand
CGCAAACAATCGATTTCGGGATCCCACTGTGGACGCGCTAAACCGATTTTATTAGATCTGTTTTGTAATATCGGTTTAAGCTAATTCGAAATAATCGTGCAGTGTAGACGTACCCTTATTTACTACTTTTTAACTGAAAATGACATTAACACCATACTTAGGGCCTAAACTCCCATTGACCCTAGCGCACTTTGGATCAGGCCCTTAGTGCTGAATTTGTTAAGAAAGTGTATATGGCCACTGGGCTACTGAGGAATTTAACCTATTTTAAAAATCAACCCTATTAGTTTAATTTTTAAATATTTGTCATGGTGTGTGCTGGAGCACAGATTCATAACGGGCTTATTATTAACCTGCACTTTCTCCATCGGTTTCTTGTATCCGCCTGTTGTCTTCTTCTGGCTTATACATGTATTGTAAACTGTTTGTGGGCACGGGCCTTCCTTTTATAGTTTGCTTAGAACAATGGAGCTGGGGTCTTTAGGCACCACCACAGTACAAATAAATAACAATACTAATAATAGTGATTGTAGGAAGCTAGTGAAACGTGCTGGCTTTACAGCCCTGGGGCTGAAATCCTCTGTTTATCCTAAGGACAGCTATTGCATGGATAGTGCCAGGACAAGTTTCTCCCCTGGCTGTGTGCCCCAACACTGACCTGAAAAGACACTTCCCCTCTCACAGGGTGATAGAGTAATTACTCTAACTCCAGGACTATTCAATCACTGTCTTCTTGGAAAGGATTGCTAATTGGGGTTCTTGTTGTGGTGATATTGACATCTGTCCACCAGGAAACTGACTGAAGACACCAACTCATTTCATATTGCCACATAACAGCTTTCAGATGGTAATGACTTTCAGTCATTGCCAACCTTGCCTGGGTTTGAACCAGTAACTTAGACACAAGAGACGCCTCTCTTATTAGTACCAATCCCCTGAGCTGTCCAGTTCCCCAGCAGCAGATGTCTCATATGTGAGTGTCAAAACAGAGGCAGTCATGTCTAAAAACATGGGCTGAATAAATGTTTGTAAAGTATTAGCTCCACAGCATTAAAAGTATGATATTGCACCCATTGACATAGCAAAGCTCCTATTGATTTTAGTGGATGCAGCATTTTAATATGTGGTACCATAAATCTAGAAGGTTATGATTCAAAACACTAACATGAAAGTGAAATACTGGCTTTACACACCTCTGAGTAGACAATCCCTAAAGTCATTCTGGCTGCTTAATGCTGTTCTAACTTTCATGCAGTCAGAGAGGTACCTTTGTTTATGTCTCTTAAATACATATCATCCGCCTGGGTTTCACTGAACAATTTCACAATGCATTTTCAAAAGGTGTAAAGGTCACTTAGCTTATTTATTATATTAAGATCTTCAAGGAGGGCCAGTCAATGTAGCTGGGAAAGAGATATTGGGACAAATTATCTGCTGATGGGCAAAACGCCGTTAAAGTCAGGAGAGCTGCTCCCATTTACGCCAACAGAGATTTTGGCTCATCTTGTTTCCCCATGAGGCTCTGTCAGCGAGACTAAAATGACACAGACGCTGCCGTCTAATGTAACTGATAAATACAGTATTGCAAAATAATCAGCTTCTGAGAAGATACATAAAAGGAATGAAATACCAGCAGCCAAGGACAGCTTGGTTTGGCGCCTCCTTGTCAGGAGCCCGATCCTGCTAACACTTACAGTTGTACAGACTAGTCCTAGGAGATTTTTGCAGTGTCTAAGAAAGCATGCTACTGAAATGGATATGGAACTAAGTCATTGCCTGGGAAGAGTATGTGCCCTCCTAAAATCAAAAAAATCAAAAAAAAAAAATCCCCTAAATAACTGGTAAGTCTTTAGAGCTCTGCTGATTAGAGAAAAGCCAATTGCAGTAAGAGTCTCACTGCCAGTTAAGCACCTGCAGCACAGGAAACTGTATTGCCAAACAGGATGCTTTTCTGCTCTGTGGAACTGCTTGATAAGTGACAACACCCCAAGTTCTTGCCCTTGGTAGACAGGCTTTTGTAGGAAGCTGGTTTATATAGGGCAGCCAGTCATTTATGGGAGTCCCTGTGGCAGTAAAATGTTTGAATGAAAACCTGCTCCCACGCTGCAAGAAGCTTTTCCAGTTGGTCAGGTCAGGAGAGTTAAAAGAATAAAAGGGCAATTGTTTGCAGGAAGGGGGAGAAGGAAACCAATTTATCAACACTGTTTTAAACAGCTTAGCTCCCCTTCTCCACCAGTTACTCAGAGCGCATGCTGGCCATATGGAATATATTTTCTCCAGTGTTGTGAGCCAGATTCTGATCTAATTTACACCACTGTAAATCTGAGGTAATCCCACTGAAGTCACTAAGGAGGTGTAACTGGCCCTGTATCCTAAAGCATGAAAAGACTTCATCAGTGTGTGTTATTATTACTGTTATTTGCTTTGTAGTCTCATCTAGGACCCCAATCATAGATCAAGACCTCCCTGCAATTAGCACTGTACAAACACAGAAAAAACAAAACAAAAAAAACAACATGGTCCCTGCCACTATTAGTTCATCTCTCTGGCATACCAAATTTACGCAGAGAATCTATCACTTCATATCACCTGTTTGAACCACGTAACACCAAGAGTAAGCCTATCAGTGCCAGCGCAACCCATTAGGCAACCTAGGCAGTCGCCTAGGGTACTAACATTTGGGAGGTGGCAGCCGGATCTGCAGCCACCCCAGTCGGGGGTGGCTTTTCGGGGGCAGGACCGTCCATCACCTCTGTCAGGGGTGGCATTTCAGGGGCGGGACCTTCCATCGCCTAGGGCGATAAAAAAGCTGGTAGCGCTTCTGAAGCCTATTGTACAGTAAACTGCATTATCTGCCATTTATCCAGTGATTTATTGTTGATAAAGGGGGAAACAACTGCTGATACTTTAAGCACAACATATTGAGCAGATAGTAAGGAGATTAATGCCCTCCTGGTTTTACAGATATTGCGAAGAACCCTGCACTAAGGCTCACTCTCAATAAGCGTTCTCTTGCCATAAGTAACGGCTAAGGTTTCCTAGTACAATTGTGTTAGAGCTTTGGGCCCTGTGTATTGGGATCAGTGCAGATTCCCTAATCAAGGCCTCAGTCTCCATGTGAAGAAGTCCTTCCAGGCCAGCCTCAGTAATAGATTCACAACTGAGGAGAGGGGATTTCTCTCAAGCACAGAAGATTGAATGAAACAGTAAAATGGAAGAGAAAGGACAATTCTAGAATATTATCAGAAATAGTAACACATTAATGACTAGTCTGGGACTTGGGCTACCTGGATCATGGGTCCAAGTATTCAAAAGCAAGCAAGTGCTGCACATCCATTTACTCCCTCTCCCTACCTCACCAGCAGGTAACAGGGTGTGTGTGGGAGGGAAAAATCAGTAGCATTTTGACTCCTCCAACTCACCCATCATTGCATCTGAACTGGCAGGGGGGCAGGAGGCTCAGAATTTGTGACTGGTGTAAATTACTCTGCACTATTTTCTTTGAATTTCACTTCTTTGGATGCTAATTTCATAATTACTACTGTGGAATGGTATACGTAATCACTGGAGAAATGAGTGTTGCATTTAGTTCTGAAAGGGGTTAGTTCTAATCTCATTCTCATCTGTTGTGGGAGTGGGTTCCATAGGCCAACCCAACTCCTGGGGCAGTTCTGTCTCCTCCATTCATGTATCTCCCCCTAGCGATCCAAAGAGTTGAGTGGAACATAGTTGTTGTGGAAGATCATGGTCACAAAAAAAGAGGTGATCTCTTTTCAGGTAGCTAGGACCAGTCCCTTGAAGGACTTTGACTACCTGGCCAGAGACCTTGAACTGTACTCTGAACTCTGCAGAGAGCCAATGCAGACACCCAGAGTTCTAGGGAGGACGTGTGTTCATGTGGACTTGTGTTGCTAAGCAGATAGCTGTTTAGTACCAAGAAGCTTTTTCAGGGTATGTAGCTTCATTCCTAGATACAATGATTGGAAATAATCAAGCCTGGAGTTCAGGACTGCATGGCTCATTGTTGGTGATTCTGGGCTGGATAGGATAAAGCAGACTCTTTTGGCCAGCTGCACATTAGTGGGTGTTTTGCTGCACGGGTATTTGGACATCCAACTATAATGAGGAGTCCAAAAGCTGTCCCTGCTCTCCAGGCACAGAGCTGGGCTTGATGTGTCTCCACAATGCCTCCTACAAGGCTAGGCACCAGAGGGCCTCAAAAAAGGCAAATTATTCAGTACAGAAACAACTCACATTTTTCTTGACACAAAAACGAATAGCTCAGAAACTTTCCTCTTACAAATATCAGAGGGGTAGCTGTGTTAGTCTGGATCTGTAAAAAGCAACAATGCGTCCTGTGGCACCTTAAAGACTAACAGATGTATTGGAGCATAAGCTTTCGTGGGTGAATACCCACTTCGTGCATCTGATGAAGTGGGTATTCACCCACGAAAGCTTATGCTCCAATATATCTGTTAGTCTTTAAGGTGCCACAGGACTCATTGTTGCTTTCCTATTACAAAACACTCAAAACCAAGAATGTTAAAAATAGTACTGGATGACTTAGGACATGTTAATAGGCTAATGGGCCAGATCGTCTGCTGGTGTAATCAGTGTAACTTCATTAATGACACAACATTACACTAGCTAAGGCTCTGGACCATAGGGTCTTTTACCTCTGGGTCATTTGTTTGAAGCTGGCTCAGTTTACTAGCAATCCAGTTCTGCCAATCAACAATGACCCATAGACCACAAGTGCATGGTGGTAAATATATAACAGGCTGTTTGTGTCAGTCCACATCTTAGTAGGCAAGTGTTCAGAACACAAAAACAACTCACAGCTGGCACTAACTGGCATCCTTGCTGGCATTCCCAGCAGAGAGACAAAGGACTGAATGGGCACAGGGACTGAGCCGCTTACCACCCTGGGTTGCTACCTACTTGTGTCTGAATTGAGGCACACTGGTATGGGTAAGCTTACACCGCTGCTGGCTTTACCCAATTTGTTTTGTGCCAAGAGGACTTTGGTTTCCAGGGCTGTCAATTTCAGAACCTTTCATGAACATTAAATTCACTTTTAATTAGGGGGAGGAGGAGAATACATTAAATATATTCAAATTCACAGTCATGGTTGATCGATTAAGCCTGTTAAAATTCTGCACAACATCAAAATAAAAGCCTACAGCCTGGTTTAAAGTAATGTCTATGGGGAGAAAATCTAATTGTATCCAAAATGTAAATTCTACTAAGCTTGAAGTATGTCTGCTCTGCAAATGAAAGGGAGAGACGTATAATAAGATCACAAATACAGGAATCTTCGCTGCACTGACTGTTCAGTGCTAGAACAAGTCATGACACTGACAAATTCTCTCCCAGCTGTTAAAACTATCATAACCCTAAGGCAGTTAATTCCACCCATTCAAAGTTTTACTTGCATGGCAACAATCAAATTGCTAATTAATGTAAGAATAAGACATGGACACTGTTAGGAGCAGAGCATTTGAACCTTCTTTAGAAAAACAGTACAACAGAAAATTGTTGATGAATACAAAAGCAAGGCAAAGGAACTTGCTATCTTAAGGACAAAACACAAGCCAACCTGGCATTGTTCTAAACCATGGAGCGAGACAAGCTGTGCCAAACTGAATCATGCAAATGAGAAGCATGCAGGAAATTTAATAAAATGCATTGCCAGGCTAAAGAACAGAAGTTGTACTAACAGTCACATTGAACCTTGCGATAACAAACCTATTACCCAAATGCCACCTGGGGCTTCTCTTGGCTCAAATGTTGAAAGAGTGGAATTCGTTCTCCAATTTGTATTCAAACGGCATCGCCCTTTGTAACTGTAGCCAAGTCCTATTGTGAATTTGAGTTGTGTAGACACTATAGAAGATTTAACACGATCACCTGAAAACTAAGAATTGCTTGCTGTGGCTGCTGATCACAAATCAAATGAGGTAGATTTATTTAGTCAAGTAACTTAGTACATTTATACTAGAAAGGAGGCCTAAAATGAGCCAATTCCAGCAATGTTCTGGCTTACACTCTCTCTGTCTACTTACTGTGCCCTTGGGAGCAGCAGGCAGCATGTTGACATTTACGAGGCTTCCATTCCCCTGATAACTCTCAAGTATGCTGAGGCCCAAATGTCAGCCACAATGAGGGTCAAAGATCTAAAATGAGGGACACGAAGCAAAGAATAGTACAAGAAGCTTTAAATGATATGGGATTAGTTTATTTAGCATTAACAAGAAAACATGAGCTGGAGCTGCTATATTCTGATCTGAATTTCAAACACTATACTCCGAAGGTGTTCAGATCTGAGAATATTGATTCAGCTTATTGTAAACATTGGGACCGGTTGCAAAATTTGACTCTAGGTTAGAATTCTGAATGTCTTAGCATTCAGATGTGTTTTGATTCAACCCCGTTTGTCTATAACCTCAGCTTCATGATTCAACATATTTTAACATGATTTAATCTGCTCAAAGAGTATTAACAATAGTAGTTACCAGTGGCTCACTGTCGAATTGGAAGGACATATCTAGTGGGGTCTTGGAGGGGACTGTCCTGGGTCTAGTAATAGTCAGCATTTTAATTAATGACTTGGATAAGGGAGTGGAGAGTATGATTATAAAAACTGAGGATGGCACCAAGCTGGGAGGGTTTGCAAGGATTTTGGAGGACAGAATTTTAATTCAAAATGACCTTGACAAATTGGTGAATTGGTCTGAAATCGACAAGATGAAATTCAATACAGACAAGTGCAAAATATACACTTAGGAAGAAAAAAATCAAATGCAAAAATACAAAATGGGGACTAGCTTAGAAAGGTGGTAGTATCGGTGAAAAGAATCTGGGATTTACAGTGGATCACAAAATTAGTATGAGTCACCAATGTGATGCAGTTGCAAAAAAGGCTAATATTCTCGGCTGTATAACAGGAGTGTTGTATGTAAAACACAGGAGGTAACTGTCCCACTCAACTTGGCCCAGCTGAAGCCTCAGCTGGAGAACTGTATCCAGTCAGCCTCTGGAAAGTGGCGGGTGCATTTCGCAGCCCGAAAGGAAGTACGTTAAATTCATACACCTCCGCATGGGTGACGAATGCTGACTTTTCCTTGGCAGGTTCATCTAGCGGTACTTGCCAGTACCCCTTGGTTAAACCTATTGTAGAGATGAACTGGGCACGTCCCAACTTCTCCAATAGCTCATCAGTGCGTGGCATTGGATAGTTGTCCGGACGAGTTACTGCATTTAGCTTACGGTAGTCCACACAAAAGTGTATTTCCCCATCTGGTTTGGGTACCAGAACCACTGGAGATGCCCATGCATTGGTAGATGAGCGTATTATACCCATCTGTAGCATGTTCTGGATCTCCCGTTTTATAGCAGCTTGGGTGTGAGGAGACACCCGGTAGGGTGGTGTTTTAATTGGGTAAGCATTACCTGTGTTAATGGAGTGGTATGCCTGTTCAGTCCGTCCTGGGGTGGCTGAGAACAATGGGGCGAAGCTAGTGCACAGCTCCTTGATTTGTTGCCGCTGCAGACGTTCCAGGGTGGTTGAGAGGTTCACCTCTTCCATGCCACCGTCTTTTTTTCCTTCATAGTAGACACCATCAGGCCACTTAGCATCATCTCCTCCCTGGACTGTAAACTGACAAACCTGTTAGTCTCTGGAATAAAAGGGCTTGAGAGAATTAACATGGTACACTTTGGGTTTTAGTGAGGAATTGGGAAATGTTATGAGGTAGTTAACAGCTCCCAGGC
>NC_133772.1:129420977-129424380 GCF_003597395.2 Chelonoidis abingdonii | reverse complement strand
ACAAATTCCCTCCCTTAAGCTTTGAAAAATCCGGTTTCCTGATTGGTCCTCTGGTCAGGTGTGTGGTTCCCTTTGTTAACCCTTTACAGGTAAAAGAAACATTAACCCTTAGCTATCTGTTTATGACAAGTGTGGAATGTCACACTTTAAGAAAGATGTGGATAAATTGGAGAGAGTCCAGAGGAGAACAACAATTATGATAAAGGCTTAGAAAACCTGATCTACGAGGAATGGTTAAAAAACTGCATGTTTTTAGTCTTGAAAAAAAAAGACTGAGGGGGAACTTGGTAACTGTCTTCAAATAAGTTAAGGGCTGTTATAAAGCAGATGGTGATCACTTCTTCTCCAGGTCCAGGGGAGGTAGGACAAGAAGTAATCTGCTAAATCTTCAGCAAGGGTGACTTAAGTTAGATATTAGGAAAAACTTTCTAACTACAAAGACAGTTAAGTACTGGAATAGGCTTCCAAGGGAGGCTGTGGAATCCCCAGCATTGTGTAACCTGTTTTTTAAAATCTCCAAACACCGATCAGGGACAGTCTACATATACTTGGTCCTGCCTCAGTGTGGGGGGGTGGACTAGAGGACCTCTCAAGGTCGCTTCTAGCCATACATTTCTATGATTCATTGATTTCTGATGTTAATTATCAGGAATGAAAAGCAGGAAATACTCTAAGATAAATACTCTAAGATAAGTGACAGTAAATTTGTGTCTCGCGTGAGGGACCTCTGTCTTAATGAGACCACAGCTGAGAGGTATGTGGCCCCTCTTAAAGAGTGGGGTGCTATTAAATTTGAATCTGCTCAAAACAGCAAAGCCAGCAGTGTGAGAATAAATGCTGAGAATTTATGTGGCAGTAAGACAATGTCATATGGAAACAACTCTATTATTTTCCAATTCCTGTATTAAGTTTTGTCCTGTATTTTTATTCCACTGATATCAGTCTGAAGACATGCATGATAAAAACTATTTCTTATATAACACTTGTTAACAGTATATCTCAAAGTGCTTCTTTGTAAGCAGACGCAAACTCACCCAGCAGCGCCTCCTGCTGGTTATCCTCAGCAATTAGCTTCCAGAGCACCCTCTGCTGGCTGGTGATCTGCCTTACCACTGCCCCCCATGTCTCTCCCAGGACTCTGGTGCCCCTTTAACTGGCTGCTACCCCCTGGCAGTACCCCACCATTCTGGGTCTCTCCCTTCCAGGGGAATCCCCACCCACTATCCGCACTTTGCCTCAGTCTTGGCTACTGCCCAGTCTCCGTCTAGCTCCTATTCACTGGGGCAGCCTGCAGTATAAGCCACTCATCACAGGCAAAGGGGTTCAGACCTGCTGCTTCTGCCTACCCTTGGGTTACCCTGTTGCAACCCTGCACCTATTTGGCCTATAGTCAGGCCTGCAGCCTGGGGCTTTCCAGGCCTGAGCTCCCAGTTCCTCTAGCCCTGCTCCCAATCTAGGTGTCTTGCTTGGGTCCCTGCAGCCAGGCCCTTCTCCCTCTACAGAAGGAGACTGCCTGGGTGTCTGGCTCACTGCCTCTTATAGGGGCCAGCTGGGCCTGACTGGGGCATGGCCACAGATGAGCCTACTTTCCTCAATCAGCCCAGGCTTCTTGCCCTAGCCACAGCCCTCTCCTGGGCTGTTTCAAGCCTCGCAGGGAAAAAGCAGGTAACCACCCCCCTACAGCTTCCCGTTCTTTTAATGTATTTATCATCACAAAATCCGTGAAGGAGAGAAGCGTTATTATCCTTATTTTAGGGACAGCAAATGGAGGCACAGAGAGATTAAGTCATTTCCTCAAGGTCAAACAGACAGAGTGCAGAACTGGGACGTGGCAGAACTGAACCTGGGAACTCCAAGGCTCAGCCAGTGCCCTACCCACTGAGCCATACTTTCCCTCTGGAATCTTTATCAATAATGACTTCTGACGGTGAAGCACAGGGAGATATGCAGACAAAGACACATAGAGGGTGATTCTTGTATGTGGTTTGCTCACACACCTAGTAAAGCCAACGGCAAAACTAACATTGACTTGGATTGTGCCGGATCAGGCCTTGTGAGCTGTGTTGGTCCTGTCTTGTGAAGTACTGAGTGCATCTTAAGAGACGCCAAATGCCCTCATCTCTCACAAAAATCAGTGAGAAATGAGTGCTCACTCCTCACAAGTTACATCCAGCCCCTTGCAGAATAGTACCCTGAGGGGTTACACACACAGCATGGACCAGATCATTTCCTCAGATACCTCCATCCTCCTGCTGTGAGTTATGCATGTATCTAAGGACAGGGTTTGGCCTCAAGGGCATATGATGATGTCATGGCAACTAAAGGAGAGAAGCTTTGTGATTGCCTCAGAGTCCTGAGATGTAGGTAAACCTTATTTGTCATTTATTGTACATACTTGATGCATCACATAAGATTTTAAGAGAACATTTAAAAAATAAAGTGATATTAACAATATCCCTTTAGTCCCCTGCTAGGTTAGACAGGACTAGAAATATCTGTAGAAGAGATGTAAACCTTCATGTTTCTGGGCATAAGCCAACCAGTAACAGATGGTGGTTAAGAAGAAACTCACCCTTTGGGCAGGTTTCTTGCACAGTCTTTATAAGAATCTGGTATAGGCCACTGTCGGATACAGGAGGGTCTGATCCAGTCTGGCTACTTTTATAGTCTTCTTTTTTGCTGATTTCTTGTAAATTCTGTAAGAGAAAAAAATATTTTTAGTTTTGTTTAAACATCTGATTTCAAGATCTTAATGGCACAGCTCATTGCTGGATTCTGGCAGATGAGGTGACTCAGCTAATGTTGCCCGCAGTTCATTTGTACACTGCAATCTTCTTGATTAAAATGTTATGAGTAGTTTGGGGATTTTCTCAACCCTTGAAAAATGGCTTTCATATCACTGGCCTGAAATGCAGTCTTCTGATTACATATACCATGAAATAGGAGTAACACTCTCCCCATTTAGCTAGCAGTGAAATTCTTGCTATAACTGTTAAATATAAATATTCAGGGACAGATTCTGAGAAGTGCTGATTACCTGTAACTCCCAAGTGGGAGCTGCGTGTGCCCAGAGCCTTTTAGGATTTAGACCCCACTTCCTATATTATTTTACGTATCTAAAGGTTAATATAACAAAATCTTCAAAGAGTTGGTGAAAAAACCCACCCACTCACTAGAGGCGGTTGGAAAATTTCAATGAAAATGAAATTTTGATGAAAAATGTCCATGAAATTTACCACCACTTACCATAGTTAAAACTCTTAACACTCAGGGTACGTCTACACTGCACGATTATTTCGAATTAGCTTAAACCGATATTACAAAACAGATCTAATAAAATCGGTTTAGCGCGTCCACAGTGGGATCCCGAAATCGATTGTTTGCGTCCATGGTCCAAAGCTAC
>NC_133772.1:129351924-129420205 GCF_003597395.2 Chelonoidis abingdonii | reverse complement strand
GAACCCTAATCCGAGTTATCGCTATCGAATTTAGCGCTACTCCTCTCGTTTGGGAGGAGTTCCGAAATCGATTTAAGGAGCCGTTTAACTCGATATTAATGATGACGTCATGTGAACGGATACAGCGTTAAATCGGTATATCGGCCATTAAACCGATTTAAAGTCGCAGTGTAGACCTGGCCTCAGTGAAACAATAAAGAGAGCTAGCTTGGAATTCCCCCCACAGCCCTGTTAAAGGTCCCTAGAGCCAATCTGGGCCCAATAATGTAACTGAGAGAATGCAGGAAACTCTAGAAGAGGGCTTCTTGATTTTTTTTCAGAGTGTAGACCACATCTTAATAGAGAATTTGTCCAAAGGACACCTTCCCTCCCATTCACCATTGCAAGAACCACAGAATTTGATCTACTATCTCAGGAGGTCTTTATCTCAAATCTAACCAACACGCTATAGATACAATGGCATTTTTAGGACCTGACTTTTGGACTGAGGAAGTGTTTGCCTACAGTGGTTGATCACAATCTTAACTGTTCCCTTAATCTAAAGTAGGATGTTTTTGTTTTGCTGGTGTATTTTATCTGTTTATTAGCTCCTGAATTATAAAGCAAATGGATGTTCTCACCTCTTACGATGAAACTCCCTGTTGATGTCAGGTAGAATTTCACAAGCAGAATGAAGGAAATATTTGACCTAGTTATTATAGCTGAACTCAGTACTTGGGTACTTAGCTGCATATTCTGCCAGGATCTTGCCTTTATGTCGTACCTCAGCTAGTGGAGCTAATGGGATGGCAGCCCCCTTTCATGGGGCTTTCCAGTGGATCTGGCCCTGATCATACAGTGGGTGACAAATAAAAGAAGAAAGAATTAAAAACGACAGCGAGGTCTAAAATGCTCACGCTCAAATTACTATTTAATTAGAGTTGGAGCAATGGACAAATCTCATTTGCACAGATTAGGAATGTAGCATAGTTTGTATTATCATGTAGCTGAAACTTTCACTGTTGTAACCTGGATTGAGCATTTAAAAATATTAATCAAAGATTAGTCCTTGGCGCTGATTTGTGAGAAAAGACTATTAGGGATGAAGATTTATAACTTGGGTAAGTGATTAATGGAGTTTAGACTCTAAGGGTCACATCGTTAGCTGGTGAGAATTGGCGTAGCGCCACTGAGTTGAGGTTCTGGCCCCTTCCATTCGATAGCAAAGGGTTCATTCTGATCTGGGTTTGTAGCATTAGGTCGTTTAGATAAGCAATCTTCAACCTGGCAGAGCAGGAGAGTCACTTTGTCAGCAAACGTATTCACAGGGAGTCACAAAGCAATGGAGTGATATCGGGGCACCCTGTTGCAATGCTTGCGTCATGATACCGCATCCTAATATTTAATCAGCACACAGGATAGTCAGACATCACAGTGCACTGTACCATGGTTATTTGGGAAAAGATTCACTGCAAGTTCATCCGATACAATGGGTCAAATTCATCTTGGATGTAAGCAGGGACAAATCCACTGACGTCAATGTGCCAGAGGTGAGTTTCATCTAATTTCTCCTCTCATTCCCCAATCCAGGCTGTTTGGAGGAATAAGAAGAGATGCTGGCAGCTCCAGTGCATGTGCTTAGTGCTTCTTGTGCTGCATGGTAAATGTGCAAAGCCATTTTTAAAGCCCCCCTGGGATCTCTGCCTCCTTTTCCTGAGGTAAAACCTGACTTTGAGATACAGGTTTCCTGAGAGCCATAGACTCTCAGGGGGAGAAGCACTACCCTAGATCAGAGCGTTAGAAGTGTTTTTTGTAATACTGACTCAGCCCTGTAGAGGGAATGCTTCAGTAAGACTTAAGTGATGTGATGTATAATTTCCAACACCAGGCACCAAATTCAGCCCTGGCGTCATCCCACTCAATTCAATGGGATGACACCCGGGATGAATTTGGCTCAGTAACTTTTTCCGAAGATTCTTGTTGTGTTACACAATGGCTTAATAAATTAATCCTCAAATAAAGTTAAAAAAAATGTTATTTTAAATTCAGTGCAAGTGATAGGCTTTGATGCAGTATTACTTGGGCATAAAAAGCTCGTGATGATATGCATATTAAAAGGACTTTTCGTTCACAGCTTGCTGAAGGTCCCGTGGCTAAATGTAACAAACCAAATGTTTGGTGTGTTCTTTACGAATTCCTCCGAGTTTTCCATCTGAAATTGGCCTAACAGAGCCATAATTCCAGTTGAACCACATAGAGGAACTGGCTTTGTTAGCTGTATGTAGAAAGCACAAGCCCTTCAAAAATATCCCAGGATGTGTGTTGTTTGTTGAGATAAAAGCAATAAACCTATTTGAATACCTTAATATGTATTGTTGATGATAATATCTTGCATTGATGTAGTCACTTCTCTCCAAAAATCTGACAGAGGTTCCAGACCCGCCTCACAACATGATTCAGAATCAGTGACAAAATTGGGAACAGAGGCAGGAGTCCTGACTCTGAGCACTCTACCTTAAGTAGACAACACATTCCCTCAGCACCTTCCCAAGCTGACAATGCTTTTGTCTACTTAAAAAGCATTACAATACCCATGTTCCAAGAAAGACGTCTGGGTGAAAGTCCTCCCCACCAAATACAAGTCATTCATGTCTATTTGCTGCTACTGGATGTCTGTATCCTTATATACTAAGTATTAATCATCACAATGATTTGTCTTCTTAGTGTATATTAATACTTTCACCCTTGGACCTCTTTTATCCACTAGGCTAATTCTTTGCAAAGCCAGCTCCAGAGTTTCCTTCAGGGGAGAAAAAAGAAATCCAGAAAAAACAGCTTCTCTGGGGAACAAGTTCAACTCTGACGCCACAAAGTTAACTTCTGTGCTGCAAATCAAGGGCAGCCCCGGTAATATGCTGCTCAGTCCAGCCACGTCCAGACTGCATTGCGCAATAATCACGGCCTTCTCCTCCTAGTGATGTTGTGGAACGACCTCCAAACAACTCCCTCTGCCTTCACCCCTCCTTCCTCCTTTCCCTCCCAGAAAATTGAAGGTAATTTTACAAGTGAGGATGGAGCACGCCTGAAACAACAGAGCTGGGAGGGCCTGGGACAAGCACTTTTTACTTCCTATAAGAGAGGGTGTGATTAAAGCCATGTAAATAAAGGGCTTGCCCCAGAAAATGTTCCGATGGCTGAGGGTATGGCTACACTTGCAACTTCAAAGCGCTGCCACGGCTGCGCTTTGAAGTGCGAGTGTGGTCGCAGCGCCAGCGCTGGGAGAGAGCTCTTCCAGCGCTGCACGTACTCCACATCCTCTATGGGTGTAGCTTGCAGCGCTGGGAGCCGCGCTCCCAGCGTTGCGGCACTGTTTACACTGAGGCTTTACAGTGCTGTATCTTGCAGCGCTCAGAGGGGTGTTTTTTGCACACCCCTGAGCGTGAAAGTTGCAGCGCTGTAAAGCGCCAGTGTAGCCATGGCCTGAGACATGAAGCAACCCAGAGATGTTACAAAACAAATCACTGTATTTGCATAGCAATGTGGGCCAGTGGACTGGGGAGCGGGGGACTTGGTTTCAATTCTCTGCTCTGCATTGAGTTGCTGGCCAAGTCACTTTGCCACTCTACACCTTGGCTTCTCCGAAAGGGCAATGGTTTTACTCGCATGCTGAGATCTGCCAATGAAAAGCCACAGGAGTTAGACCAGTATTGTTATTATTCATGCAAGAAGATGAGATGCAAAGAGTGGTAAGGGAGACCTTACAGGGGGCTAACTAAAAATAAAGGGCTAGCCTGAGCCTTTAGATTCAACCTGGAGTCAGGAGCAGCATATAGCTGAGCTGCTTCAGGAAGATCCCGTAAGCATTGTGCCTTAGTGATCCCCTATGGGACACATTTCTCCTGGAGCTCCTCTTTATAACTATGCAGTATCAGTTAATTACTAGATGCAGCATACATACACCCTCACCACATGCAGCCAATTGTGCTGACAGGCACATGGAGGCAAAGCCCTGGCTCCCCTTTCTGATGGGGGAGCTGTATCAGACACACAGCTGCTGCTCTTCCCAAGATGTGGGTCCATCCTGCACAGCTGTGCAGGGTATGTAATCTGACTCTCCTGCATGGCCATGTGGGATCCAGCCAGAATCTAGTTCCAAACCTTCAGGCATTCTACAATCCCACTCTTTATCAAGGCAGGGGTTATTTTGTACTTAGTGTAATGATAAGATATGGCCTAGAACCTCTTATTTTTGAAATTGTATCTTCTTGACTATAACAGGGTTCTAAAAAGAACTAGATAAATTCATGGAGGATAGTTCCATCAATGGCTATTAGCCAGGATGGGCGCGGATGGTGTCCCTAGCGTCTGTTTGCCAGAAACTGGGAATGGGCAACAGGGGATGAATCACTTGATGATTACCTGTTCTATTCATTCTCTCTGGTGCACTTGGCATTGGCCACTGTTGGAAGACAGGATACTGGGCTGGATGGACCTTTGGTCTGACCCATTCTTATGTTGATCTTACACAATTGCTGTTTTGACAACATGAGTGCCTGCTTATGAACAAGAATTGTACAGCAGGACACCCTAACATGAAACCAGTATAAGCTCGCTCCAGGCAAAGTGTAGGGCAGTGCTTGGATTTAGTCATTTGCCACTAGGGGATAAAATCCTTGTATTGGAGACCAAGGTATCCTGCCACTTGGTGCAATCAGGTTACAATGTACAAGCCAGAAATTTTGCTCTTCAGAAGTAGATTGATCAGGTTAAATATCTAACACTGGGGACCACCTGCATATCCCATACTTGGAGCTGTAGCAGGTGTCCTCCATCTCAGACTGCTGTTCTCCTACATTCTTTAGGAGCCAGGGATAAAAGTTAGCCTAGCTAAGGGATGGTTTAGCAGCATTCATGGAGAGGAATGTGTTCCACCAGAGGCAGGGAAATCCCTCTCTTCTGCTCCAGTGAGGAGTAGGGAATTGTCTTTACTTACAGAGGACATTGCCAGAGGCAGGAACCAATGATCCCAGACTAACTTACCCAGAACAATGTCCAAGAGGCTGCAAATTTATTGAGTTAAACTTAACAATCTAACACCGAAGGGCAGCAACTGGAATTCCTTTGGCCATTGCTCTGTGACCATGCTCAGATGCATCAGATTTGAAGTTGCTTTTTGCCAGAAGGGCATCAAGGCCACAGGCCCATACCAGCTTTCCAATGTGGCCAAAAGACTGAGAGTGCACAAAGTTAACCTGGAAGTCAAATGACTCATTGACTGAGGTTCCTTTTGGATAAGGAAGGTGATGATTTCCCAGTAAGGACATTCTAAGACAGCTTAAGGAACAACAAAGGAAATTGCTGGCAGCACCAACACAACTAATTGTTGGTGCATTTTTCCTTTTACAACAGTACATGGCAAAAGCAGATTTAAAATGATGGGTGTAGAGAAGTGGTGTAGTCCAGAAGATAGGGCACAGAACTAAACGTCAGGTGACCTATGTTCTCTTCCTGGCCACGGCTACTGACTTAATGCCCTGCTCTCTATGCTTCAGTTTCTCTATCTGTAAAATAGGTCTCATAATACAATACTTACCCTCCTTTAAAATCTATGGATAAGAAGTGACACATAAATGCAAAGCATACTTATTTATTATCACTTAGCCTATATGAGATATCCTACAACCATCACAAAACTTCCTGGCACTTGCTTGGCACTATGCAAATATTACACCCTTCCCAGACATATTCAACAGCTCTTCAATCAACTTAGTCTAATGACACCTCTGCAGTTCCCTACCCAGACCCTGTATTGCTGGAGTTTGCATCTTGCCTACTGTCCACCCTTTCTCCAGCAACATGGAGCTAACCCTTCCCTTACAGCAAGCCTGGGCCCTGTGCTGACCACTGCATTCTGTGCACGTGCCCAGCTTACCTGTTTTTCCTCATTCTCATGCTTGGGTTCAGCGACAATGGGAAGGGCATTAGCAGGATGCTGAAAATTGTCAGGCCTAGCTATAGGGATGACTTCAAGCCAAAGCTGGTTGCTCACTTGCCTTCCAAGGCTATCCTTGCTCCTCCGAAAGCACTCAATATATTGCAGCTAAGCAGTACTGCTGTTACCGGCTATGACCAGCTTCTTCTTGGCTTCCAGCTCATTCTTCCTAACCAGCAGTATGTCAGGAATAGTGGTCTCTGTAGGAGAAAATGCCCTTTCTGTATTTTTCCCTTTAAAACTATGGACAATTAGGAATCGTGCAATTCAGCTGCTGCTGCAGAAACTCATGAACACCCTCCATTGGTGGGGGTTATATGTGAATTTGCTCAGAATGTAGCTGAGCACCCCACAGGCTGTGGATGGAAAGAGGGTCCCTGTAAAGAGGTATGGCTATGAAAGGGGAAGGGATGTCTCTTCTGGTACACAGCCAACACCCCTACTGTAGCCTATTGGGTAGTGGGCTGAGAAGATGCAAATATCTGAGGCTGACCTAGCCCACTCCCGTGCTTTTCATTTCTTTCCACCTTGCCCACTTGAGAAGCAGTCCAATCCAGTCCCCACACACTCTGCTATCTGGGCCACTGCTCTAGACAGCAGCTGAGTATGCCTACCAGTATTGCCAGATCCCTCTGGCCAGTACTAAGTAATCTTTCAGTAAAGGCTGGTCAAAGAAATGTCTAAGGTTAGCCAAAGGCCCTGTGTGTCACAAGTACTGGTCTCCCTTCCCCTCATTGTGGTGAGAGGTATAGCAGTACCTTAGCTTGTATGGTAAGAAAACCCAACTCCCTGGGGGCAGGGCTGCCTCCCCCTTTAGGCAGCCATACTGGTGGTGTGATGGCCACCATCTTGGCTGACACACGAAGGATTGAACCAGGGGCCTTCAGAACTAAAAGCATAAACCATGATAGCTTGAGTTTACAAGCCAAGCCACCCCAACTGGGGACTCTAACAGCTTCCTATCTTGTTGAGAAGGCACTGAGAGCAATGTTTTACACACTTACCAGTGAACTACTGTAGCTGAGGCTTAGGTCACAGGAGGCTGCTGCCCAACTGCAGCTAGAGGAGCAGCTACAGGAGTGGGAATCAGCGGACTGGAGGCACTAGGACATGCACTGAAGAAAACTGACTTGGTTCCAAAGCTGTATTGCGGTGTGGCCAAATGCGGACACACACTGGGTCAGAGAAGGATGAAGGCTTTCTAGGGGGAGAGTGGCTGGAGAAGTGACCTCACTATCGAATGTAATGGGGCTGAGGAGAGGGCTGCATGTTGTGTAACAGGGGGCTGGGCTGCACAGGCTAAGGGCTAGCAGAATGGAGGCTGTGAGAGGAGGCTTACACAGGGTAGAGTAGCCTCAGCTGTATGTGGGCAGGAGTTAGAGGAGGGGCTGCTTCCCCCTCTCTGGTTATTTAGCTCTCTAGATACAATGCACCCATCCCTGTGATGTCACGGAGCCCTACAAAATGATAGAAAGCCACCCAAGTGATCTACCGCAGTCCCTCAGCTTTGGTGGTGCCACTTTGGTAGGTGACCAAGACACATGCTTTGGACTGACCAGTGGAAACCTTCCGAATAACAAGCCATGGGTTGTTTTTGCAGCTGTTGTGACACTGCCTGCTTGTGCTAGCAATCCCGGGGTCAGCACCATGTTTCCCATTCACTGTGGTTACCAAGGCACCATCACAACAAAAGGAATATCCCCAGAATTGGGAAATCTCTGCTGCTGGAATAAAGATCACCTGACCTCCCTCCCCACATACCCCACCTGCTTTCCTGCATCAAGGGGGGTGGGGTGGGGGAGGGTTCTTACACCACATCCCTTGTCCCATATGGATCCTGGTAATAAACGGGGATAAAACAAACCAATAATAAACAAATAAGAATGAATAACTCATAATGGAACCCAGACAGCAAACCTAACGCACAAATAAACCAAATTCACCAGCAATTGCTGGGGAGAGAGCAAGAAAGGGGGCCATTTACAGACATACAATAAGGGAGCAGAGGCTCTGAGTCCCCTGTGCTCCCTTCAGACACAACCTGGCGGTGACACATGGCTGCTGGGTTAGCCCGAGAGACACTGGCAAAGGCAGATCCCGGGGCACAGACGCTCCTAGGGGTGGGAGGGTGGGTGGCTGTGTGTGTGGCGCTGCTAGGGAGAGCGCGGCCCCTTTAAGAGCCGAGGCTGCCCTACCTTTCCCTTTGTACCTGCTTTTTGAAAGCGCTTTGCAGCCCTCGCATTGGCTAAGGGGAGCCACCACTTCTCCCCAGTAACTTGACCCGAGGCGCATAGCGAATGCAACCTGAAAAGTCTGGAGCATGGCAAGGTCCCTGCCCCCAGCTTCTGACACCCAATCAGGCTGCGGGGGGAGGTCCCTGCTTCTGTAATCCTCTTCTCCCGGAGCAAAAAACTGTCTGTGTTCGGCAGCAGCCGGGTAAGAGGTGGGGGAAGCCTCTTGTTCAATAAATTTGTGCTGTGCTTTCTCTCTTGCAATACTGGAGGGGGGCCCCACCTCCGCTCTCCTCCCCAGAAGTAGGTGGGACTAGTTCAAGCCCTGTAGCTGAGCTCCTGCTTTCTGATGATTGTGCCATTAGAGGAATGCTCCTTCGCTCACCACCTCTTGTCATGAATTTTTTTACGTGCAGTTTACAAAGGCATTGACATCATCCGGACAGCAGCCTCGGAATTAACGCAAAACAAACAACCGGAGGGACAGGTTTCTATTTCACATGTTATTTAAATAACCAGCTACCTAGCTCAGCAGCTGTGATGTGGACAGGGATCGGATCGGGAAAGCTGGGTCTGCACTGGAGGAATTAATGGTGCCCTTATTATTTTATTTGTACTGTTTATTGGAAATCGGTGGGTTTGGGATTTTTGTAGAAGAAGAAGTGAAATGAACAAATCCAAGAAGATTGACCGTTGCTGATTAGACTCCACTTAGTGTTGTGTTCTCCTGGGGTAAGTCGATTGATTCACTTTGGAGACAATTAAAAGAATTCTAAAGCTTTGAATCGGATCGCTCCTTTTTTTGGTTTTTGATATGGGGGACAAATCTTTCAAGGTGAATTTGCTGTTTTTTTCCTGGCCCCATCCTCTCTGAAGAACTATAATTTTCTCCCTGTCCAACATGTTACAGTAAATTTTACTTCCAGAAAACGCTGTTTATTATTATAATTATTATTTAAGAAGAAACAATATCTAGACTCAAATATGGCAAAAAATTCTCTGGAAGGGTCTAAAGAAGACCTGAACAAAATTTCAGAAGAGGAGATGATGAGATGGAGCAAGGAAGAGCTGGTGAAAAGATTGAGGAAAGTAGAAAATGAAAAAATGAACTTAATGGTGGAACATGGCAACTTAATGAAGGATGTAAACAGGAGGCTGCAGGTTCATTTGCATGAGATCAGGGGGCTGAAGGAGGTGAATCAGAAATTACAGGATGATAATCAGGAACTGAGAGAGCTCTGCTGCTTCTTGGATGATGACCGGCAGAAAGGCAAAAAACTGTCCCGGGAATGGCAGAGGTTTGGGAGGCACACGGCCAGTGTGATGTGGAAAGAAGTTGGGATATATCAACAGAAGCTGAAGGAGCTAGAGGCAAAGCAGGAGTCCCTCATGAGGGAGAACATGGAGCTGAAGGAGATAGTCCTCATGCTAGATGAAGAGAGAAATGGAGCTGGCTCTAGGAGCTCTATAGACAGCCAGGCCAGTTTGACCAATTTGAATGGGAGCTCTGGCACCAGGGATGTGGGGGATGGGAGTAGCACCTCCAGCACTGGGAGCGCAGGGAGCCCAGATCATCATCACCATCACCTCCACCATCACAAACCTGTCGAGAACAAGGCTGGAGGAATAAGGAGATCTATGGATGACTTGTCTGCACCCCTTCACCACAGGAGTATCCCCAATGGTCTCAATGGTAAGTCTGTTCCCCCACTTCCTCCCTCTCTCTAGTTCTGTTTGAGGAAGTGCTATCTAGTGTTTACACAACTGGGGTGAGGTGACATGGGTTCTGTGCTTAGCTCTGCCACAGATTTCCTGTCTGAACTTGGGCAAGTTACTGTAACCACTCTGCCTCCACTTTGCCACCTGTGTAATGGAGATGCCTGTCTTAAGGAGGCGTTGTGGGGGTTAGTGCATTGACCTTCGGACAGTGCATCCATCCTGAAGAGTCCATGGGAATGCATGTTATCATTTATTATAAGGAGTAGTAATTGTATGATAATAAATACAGCAGGTGATCTTCTGGGAAATGTGTATTTCTCTGTGGTTTTATTAAACCTGTTAATCTGATAACTAGTTCATAGTGGAGCTGTTCTGATGTAGTTACACTATTGTTAAATGCTCATCAGATGCATTATTAATGGAATGGGCTGTGGGATGGTCTTTTATTTTTTGTTTTAAGTCCTGGCAGGCAAATTGACTATGTGTTTTCTGAATTAAATAAACATTGATTTTTCCTGTTTAGTGTTTTGTTTTATCTTCTCTGCTTGCCTGATAGTTTGATGAGCTTGATAAAAGCATAGTTGGGATGTTGGAATTATTACAGTCCTCATCTGCCAGCTAATGGATAAAAGCATCACCTGTTAACTCCATGGGGCTTTCACTGGCAGTCTGTCTGAAACGGAGCACTGCCTTGTAGTTAAAGACTGCGTTCGGTGTATAGGAATTAGCTTAACTCTTTTGCTTCCCTCTTTTCCTCTTGTGAAATAATCAGAGGGGCAGGGATCAGTCTATAACGGAAACTGTACTTATGTTTGATACAACTGTGTGGTCACAATTAGAAAAATCCCAATATGGAATGATGACAGGCGTCATCCTGCTCTTCTCAGGCAGGCAAATTCCCAGTAAAGTCTATATTGAACTGGCTGTAAAATAGTATGATAATAATATTACCAGCATATCCCCAGAATGTCCTTAAAATCCAGATTTGTAGGGAAAGAAGTCTGGGATGCAAGAGGATTTCAAATTTGACAGGAAGAACTTCTAAAGGGTGCAGTTCATGAGAAAAGCCAATAGGAAGCAAACTGGACTCATACACAACAGCTAGCATTTCAGCTTCTTCATGCCACTTTCCACCAGACTATCCAAATTGGATTGGAATATTCTGTGGTATATGGGGTATAAACTACAGCATCCTCCTTCTCCAAGCTTAGAAACTGCAGCCTCAGCACCACCAGCTTGCAGCAGCAAGGGCTGAGTGGAATGTCAGAATGGAGGAGCGGGGGAGTTGATTCTGACTGATGTTCTCAACTTGTCATGTTCCAAAAGTGAGAATGTTACACTTACAAAGGGATCGATGTAGATCACCCCTCCAATGGGAGAACCACAGGAGGGGGCAGATAGGGTGACTTGGCAGCGTTGCCAAGTAACTGTCCCTTAAAACTGAAGGGGTTTTACGAGTGGTGGAGGAAGCAGAGGACATAGGCAGGTCCTGATGTTCTATGGGTAAGCCTCAGGGCCCCAAAGAACGTGAGTGAGACTTGAGGTCACTCAGCGCTTATCAGCTCAATTCTGAAGAGTGTTATCCTTCACTAACTTGCCGTGGTCCGAGTTCCCTTGCAATAGCTGCCTTTCCACTGAAATAGTTGAACACATTACATCCATTTAACTTAGGGCAGGGATTGCTGGTTTAGAGGCTGGTGCTGTCCTCAGATGTTGCAGGACATACTCAGCATCTTAAAAGTCATTTGCTTCTCCCGCTACTCTACCATCTCATGAAGTTGAAGCAGAATTTTAAAATGTCTTCAAAGCAGAATTGTAGATCTTATTTCAGAAAGCATTGCTGTTTGCATTTCAGATGCTTTGCTGATGTGCATTGTGCAAAAAAAAACCATTTTAATTCTAAATTCTTTGTGGGAGGAGGGTCACACAGTCTTTTAGATACACTAGGTCAAGGTCCTCCTAGGTGTCACTCCACTAACTTCAACAGAGTGACACCAGGGCTGAACGTAGCCCATTCATGGAAACCAGATGTTTTCATGAATTGGATTATTTGCTAATGCAAAGCATAAAAATATTCTTCCTGGAAGGCCCTGATGCCATGGTGATGGGCGCCGTAGAAAAACATTAGATAGAATTCAGTTGCCTCTCTCTGCTTACACAAGAAAAGGAAAGTCTGCAACTGCAGGGCCAAGCTGGGCATGGAAGTGGGGAAGTGCATGCCATTCTCTCCAACCCTCCCCACTCTAAGCTTCCCCTCCAACTCCCCACTAATGTACAGTGCTATGGAGTGCATGAGCCAGGGCTGCTAGATCAGTGGTTTTCAACCTTTTTTCATTTGTGAACCCCTACAAAATTTCGGATGGAAGTGCTGCCCTCTTTGGAAATCGTAGACATAATTTGCAGACCCCCAGGGGTCAGTGGACCACAGATTAAAACCACTGTTCTATGGTAACAGCTATCTTTTGCAGACCCCTTAGACATAGTCAGCAGATGCCCAGAGGTCTGCAGACCACAGGTTGAAAACCACTGTGCTAGATTCTCCACTTGACAGGGTAATTGACACAAGTTACGGCAGTTTGTGTGATAACTTGCCTAGTTTCTCACTCTGCGCTGTGCAACCACTCCCCCTGTACTACATATGCTGCCTTACCCCCTCCGTTTGATGCTGGTAGCTGGGGAAACTTTGGACTGCATGGAATGTGCAGGGGCTACATGAACTGTAAAGAGATGAGTGCCTTGCGGTGCAGAAGCAAGGAGACACAGCATAGATACCCTTTACTTCCAGAGGTTCTCTCAGGATATTTGGTATCGGACAGGGTGAGGAAAGCCTGAGATTAGGGGATGTACCCCTTGGGCTCTCTCTCCCATGAGGTGTGTATGTGGAACTTTGCCCTGATGGGATAAATCCAAGAAAACTCTGTGTTGAAACTCATTTTCCATTTCTCTGAGTGTAAATAACCCACGTAGAGGAGATGGGACTAGTAGGTTTGGTAGGATTTCATGTGTGTAGGGTGGGGGGGCAGCCTGGGTTGGGTTTTTTTGCAGGAAGGAGCAGTGTGGACTTAGGGAAAACTTTTCAGAAGTGGTGACAGGTTTAGGTTCTTCTGTTTAATGGATGCCTGACTTGAAATGCTTAGGATGGTCTCTTTGGGAAATGTTGACACTGACTCTTTACCAGGAATTTATATAGTGTCGTGTCAGCTAGTGGGCAGATATAATCTACACTCTGTAATAATCCATGTACGGATGCCAGTAAACCTGATCTAATGAGTTAAGTAGTGAAGCTGTAAAATGACTTGCATAGTTATCATTCTCCAATGGCATCGGTATTCAGCAAAGGCCCTGTGCCTTTGGAAAAGCTTGTGAATACATATGCAAATACAGCCTCTTATCTGGCAACCTTTGATTGGCAGCATGAAGTCTTGTGCTGAGGCACTCTCAGGACTGTGTGCTGCAATTCTGGTAAGACTGCTGCAATGTGGAAGAGCGAGACAGGTGAACGTAAAGAATGCAGAAAGTTGAGTCTGTGGTTGAGCTGAGACAGAAACAGTTTGCATCGTGGATTCTGTCCATTTGTTCCGCTTGGTGATTCTTGTACCATAAGCACGAGAAGGTGGAATTCAAATTTCTTTACGTTTTTGGATTGATTTTTCTTCCTTGGATAAAAAAAAAGGGGGAAAATTTGAAGGTTGATAGAGCGACGTAAAAGGAGGAGAGTAGAGTTCACTTTCTTCCTCAGTGTCTTGTTGCAGAGAAGCACTGGTGCTAGGTTTTAATTTTTTGTGGCACTAGGCAAACTAAAAAATGCCCAGGCTGCCCATTCCCCAGCTACTCAGACAGAAAACAGTCCCTACATGGTTTCTTAGCTCTAGGAGCCTAAGATAGGATGTGGAGTAAGAGTACTCAGGTTTTATGTGGGGATCATGCTTTCCTATGTATTAAGCAGAGTGATTTCAGTTGGATGGTGGTTTTGTGAAAGAGTCAAGCACTTGGAGGCAATTCAA
Source organism: Chelonoidis abingdonii (assembly GCF_003597395.2). Lineage (NCBI taxonomy): Eukaryota > Metazoa > Chordata > Testudines > Testudinidae > Chelonoidis > Chelonoidis abingdonii. Next base: position 129,406,280 of record NC_133772.1, on the reverse strand, counting down.
CTCATGTCTCATGCAATAAATTAGATTTGAAGGAGGTCTGTACAAGAGAACAGGGTTTAAACCACAGCCTTGCCTTCCCTTTCTCCTACAAGCCTATAGAAGTGGGACTGAGCACAAGAGCATAATCTAGCATTCACTGTCCATCCTCCTGTTGACTTCAATGGATTAAGGATCAGGCCCGAGGTGAGAAGATGTACATGAAATGATAGATTCTCCAGGTAAATTCAGGCTAATTTTAGTAGCCATGAGAAAGCTGAAGGGGTTTTACGAGTGGTGGAGGGAGCAGAGGACATAGGAACAGAGGACACACTTTCCCTTTTCTTATCTCCCATTCTCTTTCCTTAGAAGTGTATCAGTTCTGTGGTGCAAGGGAATCTTAGTAGGCCTTTTATCAGAGAAGTATCCAGAGCTCAGTGACTAACTACTGACAACAGCAGTAATAATGGTAATAAAGATAAGTGATGACCCCAAATTTACTAGAAGCGTGTATAAAATCTACCATGTCTCTGGATATTCTGTAAAAAGCCAGATAGAAATCTGTCTGGCCTTACTGTAAATGATATTTCATATTGCTGCTTACCTGTGCGTGTGCTTGTTAACTGTAAGGTATGTGGGAAATTAGACTCTCAGGGACTGATCCAAAGACTGCTGAAGTCAGAGTATTTCTATTGACTTTAGCAAACTCTAGCTCCGACCCTTATTGCTGTTATCCAATAACAGTTGAAAACATAAGACAACTGGCTTCCATAGGATTTGTGTGCACATCTGGGACTCTGCACAGCTGACACTGATGCCAATGTAGAACAATTCTGCCTTGTCTGTGTGTGGAACTTTTCCCACCACCAGCCATTGGTGACCAATCACCAGTGTACTGCAATGGTGTAAATCACTAGTGAAGACAAGGGCAGCTGTGATTTTCACCAGTCCAGTTTAACTCTGCTTGAAACAAGGGTAAATGCAAATTGTGGTTTTCCTTGTCCACACTAGAGGTTTGTACCGGTGCAAACACACTAGCAATTGATGGATGAGATGGGGACAAAATCCCAGTGCATACGAGACATGAGGGCTTTTCATTTTTCTCCGAAGGGCCAAATTTTGTCCTGAGACGTTCACGCTCAGCTCCCACTGAAGTTGTTTGTTCTGGGTGCCTAAGCTGCTTCTCAGTTTGTCTTGTTGTTTCCTGTGTGTCCTGTGCTTTATTCCAGTTGGCTACCAGCTCTAGCTAGGTCAACTTTCTAAAAAACCTGAGTGGTCAGAAAAGTCTGTAGGAAATCTGTGCCTTTCGCAATTAGGCTATTGATTAATGTCTCTGCTGTAATAATTCATCACTGCTATCCTCTTCAATGGAAGAAGAATTATCTCTGAGGACGAGGGGGTGGAAAGATCACTAGTTTTACCGATTCCCAGTTGTAAATGTTCATGTATTTACCTAGAGGGGACAATATATTTTGTTTAAAATGGTAGCAAAGAAATGTCGCTTAAAGAGCTGTTCCCTGCGGGTTGGTATTTATCTTCTTTCTCCCTCTATCCATTCTGCTCTCTGTAGGGCCAAAGTCCTCTGTTGTTATCGGAGTATTGCAATCATTATATACATTTGCTAGGGTGCATTAATGAGGGCTGAGAGACCAGAACGAGGTAGGGTAGGCAAGGTCTGGCGGAAACAAGGGATATGGATTATTTAAGGTATCTTAGTGACCACCTGCCACACAGTGAAAAAACAGACATTTTTCTATAGCTCTGATGGAATCCCAAAAGTTCGTTTTTACGGTAAAATTTTCTTTGGAGAGGGACTCAAATCAGACTCTGCTCTCTTGCACACTCTCTCTTTCATCCGCATGAATTATATGGCAAGGGCAGTGAAATCTGAACCCAGATCTGGATCTTATTTCCACAAAAATCTCTTTCTTTAGAGTGGGCCAAACTAGAGCCCTGGATCCAAATGTGAAGTTGTTGGATCTGAGGTTGGCTCAAGCTTCAAATCTAATATGCTTATTCTAATAATATTTAGCACTTTCTCTTCAAAGTGCCGTAGAAGAAACATTAATTTTTTGGTGCTGCTGTATTTTACGTGGCAATAGTTCTAGCATTGTAGAATATGGGCTACAGTCCTTCATGATAACAATGGAAGTTGCCCTGGGCTGAAATTTTAAATGTACGACCTGAGCAGAATACCTGTTTTAAAATCTTCTGTAATTTTATCCAGGTCTGTGAATAGAAGATTAAAAAATGCCCAGGTTTCAAACACTGCCACCAAGAATGTGATTTGAGTCTCCTCAGGCCAGATGTTCATTGTCCACTAATTTTGAGTGCCTCATTTTTTGGGTGACCAGCTTGAGACACCTAACGCCTGATTTTTTCAGAGGTGTTGAGCTCATGGCTTCCTTTTAAACTTGCACTGGGAGTTATGGGTACTTCTAAAAATCAGGCCATAGATGTTTAAGCTGGGCCCCCAGAATTGGTGTCATCTTTAGAAATTTGCATCCCATTGCCTTGCATCTCTCAACTCTTTCTCTTTCAGTCATTAATACTTTTGGCCTCTCTTCCAAAGAGACCTTTCACTGTTATGAGATGTCCCCTAGGAGGGAAAACTCCGTATTGATTAAAAAGCAATTTTCTATGGCTCTTGATGGAATTATCCACTTACACCTGTCAAAAGCAATCAAAACAAGGGATGTAAACTGTGCTTGTTGCCATGTAAATGATTTGGTTCCTCTGGAGGCGTTTGATCAGATAAAGCAGAGGATCGAATTAAACAGCGATCTAATGAAGCGACAGGTATTGTAACTCAAAATGCAGTCCTGCTGTGCCCAGTGAATGGGGACTGTGGGGGACATGGCCTTTAAAACAGGTTGAGATTTAGTAGAGGTGTCACTATGGTGTAGCAGGTAATAGTGGGCCAGTAAAAGGCAAAGGGATAATTTGTGGCAATGAGGGATGAGGAATGCACGACCTAAGTGTCTGGTGTCTTTCATACCTTTGGATTAATGCCCTAGGAGGCACTGGGCACAGCACAGTGACCAGCAGCCCCTGCTACCAGTGAGAAGGTGTAACCAATGCTCTCCTGCTCGTGAGCAGCGAGAGGGTGTGGAGCTCATGACTCTGCCCATACCTCCCTCAGATTCACCTCCTCTGGGGCCTGTTATTGCTGTCCCAGCTTCCCAGGGCATCTTTCTGCCTCAGGCCTGCCTTAGGTGCAGGTTCTCTGGAGGGCAGCAGGAAAGGAGAAAAGGGCTAGTAGCCGATGGGCTTAAATTGACACAACCATTTTCGATACACTTTCCAAGCAGCAGAATAAGGGAAATTACCAGATTAAAGAACAGTGTCAAATAGTATTAAAGCTGTGACTCAGGGAAAGCCAATTAATGCTTGAACTCCATCCTCACTCATGGGCAATCTGTCCTTAACTTATCTCATTGCAAAGCATATGACATTGCTGACCTTGGCAGTACTGGGGTGACTTAGCGCCAGAACTCACATCCGTAGCTTTTACCTGTATGGGTTGCATAGCTTTGTGTTCCCATTTGCATGGTTATTTTTAAAGATGCCTTTTGTCCGGGAGTTGGAATTTATCATGCCCTGTCTCAGAATGTCATCCTCTCCTTGTGGTTAACTTGCTGCAATTCATGAAACACTTGGCTGCCAGAAGTAGTTATGTGCAGCCGTTCCACTGCTTGTGTAATGGACAGAAAATTGTAAGCAGCGCTACTAGGCACTCACACACTAACATGTCCACCACGAGGAGGTTGACCCATTTCCACAAATAGATAACTACTGGCAGAAAAAGTAGCGTTGTCTCAGAGAATCTGCCTTTCTGTTGCCTACTGACTTGTGAAGTAAGAAGAAGGTTAACTCCGTCTCCCGCATCAGCAATCATGCCAACACGTGACTCTCCATAGTAACAGAAGCATCGTTGCCCATGTACATTTGTAAATTGCTCCTTCATCTGACAGAGGCTTAAAACGGCAGCAATTACATTTTTCTAATGAGCGCTTTTATTTGTGAATGGGATGCGTGGTGTACAGCACTCGGAAATGATCTCTGGGTAGCTCTGTATATATAGGCATTTATGAAGCACTTACCACTGAGGTATCGGAGTGCTGCATTGCACGCTATATATGACACCTTTGTTGTCTTGTCCATCTGCACCATTTGGGCCATGTTGCAATTGGCTTTTGTGCACAGGGACCACAGAAAAAGAGGGGCCCCCTAGGTTATGTTGCCCTTGCAAGAGCTGATCAGAATAACAAGGACTGCTTGGCCCTTGTTATTCAGAGCAAATCACCTGTCCCCTCCTCTGCATAGGTTCAAGGAGTGGTGCTGGGCACCTAGAAGAGCAACTGGCTAGTGCACAGTGGGTACATGTGGGGGAGAGTGCCCCCTGAGGCATCGTACTCCCCCTACGTTGTAACACCCAGTCTAGCTGTATATGAACAGGAGTGATATTCAACATCCTCATTGAAACCAGATATCCCATCATCCAGCGCAGATTTTAAATGCTGTTCTAGTCACTCCTTAGGATATCTGAGGCCTGGTCCGGATCTTACAAACCCTTACTCATCGGCATTGACTCACTGGCCTGGACTCATCTCTGTACCAGCTCGGATGGCTGTACTCTGAGGTGACTTCAACCTGGGAGAGGGTAACCAGTAGCGCTGGTTCTCTGCTAGGGAACGCAGCCTTCGAAGCCATAGGAGCTGGCAGTCAGCACATCCCCCTCCCCTGTCAACAGCCACTTTAGTGGTGCCAAATTTTCAGCTTGCTTGGGCAGTTTTGATTACTATGGGCTACCGTGTCCCTGATGGTAGGCTCCAGTCAGGGACCAGGTCAGGTGCACACTAAAGATCACACAGTAGAAGGGTGATAGTCTAGCAATCTTATGTTGTAGTGTCAACCGAGCCCTGACTGCAGGGCCTGCTCAAGCAAATCTGCGACACCTTGCAAAACTGTTCAGTTGCCCTCTTTACCCCCTGCAGTAAGGCCCAAGACAGTGTGTTGATCTCCTTTCTTCTCCTGCACCTGCCCCAAACCGCTCTGCTATGCCTGCTGGGGATCTGGTCTCACAATAGGGAAACAGAGCTTAAGTGCTTATGTAGGAAACTAGGGGATTAGTGGATGGAGGAGGGGGGGGAGCCTGCATGAGCCCAGCTAGGCTCACAATAACGGGGGAAGGACTTCTGGGTTTCCCAGGGGGCTCAAGTTATCACCACCATGGAGTCAAAATAAGGCTTCTCGTACTTCACATTGCTTGGACTAGAGCTGGAGCAGTAGGCACCAACCGGTTCCTGGTGAGGTAGAGTGTGGCCTCATAAGCTAGGGCCCCACTCTGCCTGTGGGCTTGGTGCATCCCGATATAAGAAAATTAGGTTGTATTGTGTGGTAAGCATGCTGCTCTGTGCAGTAAGCTGCAGGACTGATGTTGCCTTGAGCTGTCACTAAGGAATGATTCTATCAAAAACAAAGGGAGAGGATAAAGAGGACAAGTCAAAGCAGATCAATAAAAAGCAACAACTATTTAAAAAAAAATTAGGTTATCCTTGTGGCATTTCCAATCCCTGAAGCTCAATATTTCTGTGGAAACCATTTGTAGCAAAAAGTTTGCTGTCAGTATCCTTATCTGATATCTGTCTGCTGGTTGGAGTTACCAAAGTTTTCTAACCAAAGTCCTCAGAATCTAGGCTGATACCAGGTATTACAAATATAAGGTTGCACCCTGCATTCCTTGCGTTGACTTGACCATTAAGTGTCAGACATGCATTAGAAGACTCGCATCTTTTTCACGTGCAACTGCTTACTACGATATATGTCTTGTGTTCTAGGACCTTAGTTATCATTGATTATGTCCTGTCCCATGAACACCTCTCCTGTCATTACCTACTCCTTATATTGGTACGTCTACACTGCTCACTCCTTATGGCAGTGTGTAGAGTACATACACTACACACACTCCAGAACAGGTTCAAACAGCAGTATAGAAGGTGAAGCATTGTTTAGGTAAGTAGAGACTCGCCTGAACCCTTAGGGTATGTACCCTACACAGCACTCTTCATGCCCATAAAGTGCCTCCCCCATCTACACTGTTGTTGTGAGTAGTGTAGTAAAGTACACCCCACTGGCTGACACCCTGAGAGCCCAGGGCTATGAGGTCCAGATACACGCCCTGATCATGGGAGCCCTGGGCTCGTGGGATCCCCACAATGAACCAGTACTGAGAGCACGTGGAGTTGGTTGACACTACACCTGGCTCAGGAGACAACTCATGGTGTCCGACACCATCAGGTGGTCCAGAGACATTTATACGGAACACATTACAGAACACTGCCAATACCTCATTGAGTAATCGAGACCGCAGACCAGGGAAATAACCCACTTCCTTCCCTGACGAATCAAGAGAGGCATCCCATCCATGTACTTATTCACTACACCGATACTGACTTGGACTCTTAATACATTTCATGGGTGGCGTACCCAAGCCCACTTATCCACTGATGCTTTAAAAACTCCCGCACCCCAGTCTGGGTCTATGCTGGTTATGTGATATGTCATCCTTGTAACCGATACACGTAATCCCTCATAACTCAAGCCGGACCCCAGATGTACAGTACCTTCCCTCTTAACTTGTGTATATTTAATTTTAAAGGTTAACTTTAATAAAAATTGTAAACCTGCTGCCTCCCTGCTGCTGGAATCTTTCCCTGCAGGAAGGAATGGCTTCCAGCAGTGAGGAAAAGCTCTGGTGGGGGAGAGGCAACAGGGTAAGGCAGCTGCCAGAGCCCTTCCTCGCTGCCTCCCTCTCCCAGAGCCTTTCACTAACACGTGTAGTTACACACCGCAGTGTGGATGTAGCCTGCTTTTCACTGTGGCATGTAGCTACATGTTTAACATCAGATGATTCCAGAGCAGAAGGCACGTCACCCAGCTTACTATTTGGGATCTGCTTTTTATAGATGCTGCTGCATTCGTTTCTAATTCATCCGATGAATTGCAGGTTGTAATGAACAAGTTTTCTGATGCATGCACCAAGTTTGGCATGGTAATCAGTATCAAGAAAACAGTTGTCCTGTCAGAAGATACCATCATTCCACCTGAAATCTAAGTCAATAATGAAGCTTTGAATAATGTGGGTCACTTCTGCTATCTCGGCTCAATTCTTACCAGCTCATTTAACCTTGATAGGGAACTCAATGCAAGAATCGGCAAAGCTTCTGTCACTTTTGGCAAACGTACTTCACGTGTTTGGAACAAGAAGTTGCTTATCCTGAACACAAAGGATCAGGCTTGTGTCCTTAGTACTCTTCTTTACGTTTTTGCAAGTTGGGTTATGGACTCCAAGCAGAAGTGGAGATTGAAGAGTTTCCACCTCTGATGTTTGAGAAAAATCCTTGGAGTTGCTTGGGATCAATGGATCACCAATACTGAGATCCTTGGGCGAACTGGCCTACAGTATATGCAGACTACGCTGGACGTTCACGGGTTTTGCGGGTCGAGACACATGGAGCGCGTGTCTCGAGATCGTCTGCTGAAGGCTGTGCTCTATGACCAATGCAAGAATCGCCTGCGACGCAGAGGAAGGCCAAATCTCTGATACAGTGAGAAGGTCAAGCAAAGAAATTCAGCATTCCCACTGACAACTGGGAAAATGCTGCCCACAATTGCTCAGTTCGGAGAAGCCGGGTTCAAGTTGGTGCAGTCACCATGGAGAGCCACCAGAGAGCCTAGGCTGAGACCTGCAGGTGAGCCAGGAAGCAGAGTGTGCTTTAACCTCCATCTGGCGAGTGGAACTGTAGCCACAGTGGAAAGGTTTGCTGCTCACGCATCAGGCTCTTTTCCCATATCATTGCTAAGCACCACTGATGGACTGACTTTGTGTCTCCTTTTATCTGTCAAGATGGTGGATGGCCAAGAGTACCTACATGTGCCTGAAATGCCAGTGCCAGTAGTGTGCAGTATAGACCTAGCCTTTATGTGCAATGGGAACTTTCTCCAGTTCCTTAATGAAAGGCCAGGAGTTTGAGCCACATCTTTTTATTAAAGGGGTTTATTTATTTTCAATAGCTGTGTTGATTCTTTCACCGGCTTTCCATCTCCACCCCACATTTAGCATAATGTATGTTTCCCGTGGATCCATTTTCAGTATAGTAAAGTTCCCACATTTTATGTTGGAACACCTTTGTTAATTTTTGGCAAGTAGATGCGTACCCTGTTAACATGGTAACGGGGCTAGAAGCAGGGCCAGCGCTACCATTTAGGCAGCCTAGGCAATCGCCTAGGGCGCCAGGATTATTGAGGGGGTGGCATTTTGCCAGGGGGGCGGCAGGCAGCTCCGGTTGACCTGCCGCAGGCATGCCTGCGGAGGGTCTGTTGGTCCGCGGCTCCGGTGGAGCTGCCGCAGTCATGCCTGCGGATGGTCGGCTGCTCCCGTGGCTCTGGTGAACCTCCCGCAGGCATGCCTGCGGCAGCTCCACCAGAGCTGCAGGATCAGCGCGGGGGGCGGCGAAATGGCCGTGTGCCTAGGGCGTGAGAAACCCTGGCGCTGGTCCTGGCCAGAAGTAATCCTTTTCAGGTGCGCAATCATTTTAGCTCTTCACAGAGTTATAAAGAAAATGGTATTTTACGTATAAACTTAAGGCATATTTCTGATAACAACAACAATACCTAGCTCTTATATAGTGCTTTTCATCAGTAGATCTCAAAGTACTTGAGACAGTAGTGTTCTTCTGTCTTCCTGATTGCTCTTTCTTCTCCCTCTTTTTGGTGCTTGCATTTGTAGAAACAGTCTCGTATTTGTAAATTTCCCAGAAGCTGAATACAAGGTTGATCTATGCTTTAGATCTGCAGAGCTCTTAATCCTTTTCCATTGAGTTTAAAGCTTGTTCTCCGTTGAATGTGCTACATACTTGTAGGTTATACGACCTTCACCAGTGGTTCATGTGGCCCACAAAGGTGGCATATTGTAAAAATTACTCTTGTTCTTGATGATGGTAGCTACTCAAACCCAACACTGTAGTGAGTAGAGTTGTTTGATACTTTGTAGACCCCTGATAAGTCTATACTTTGCTATTACATGTGTGTCATGCTTGCTTTCTTGGTTTTGAATTATTCACTCTTTCAGTCATGATTTTTGACACTATAAACAGTTCACAGTTCCGCTCCTGTTGTGGATCTTCTCTTGCAAATGTGATAACATTTGCAATGCAGTTTTCTCCAGAAGTTTTTCTTTCGTCATCCTCTTAACTATTTGTTCCACCTCTTAAAACATGGGAATCAGTTCTCATTCCTTTTTGATGTCATGAAACAAGATAATGCATGCCCTGTTTGTTGAGATGTTCTCTCTCTTGGAATTGCTGAAGATTCCACCTCTCACTGTAACTTCTTCTGCAATTTGCAGTCCTCCAGGCTGTTACATATCTGCATTTGAACAGAATGATACTCAGTTCAGTATGTTTGAACAAATTTTGTAGGTGGGTCTGTGTTTTATTTGCTTTGATTTATGGATTTTGTGGAAGTCTAATCTGCTGTGGCTGTTTTGTTTCCTTCTGTCATCTCTTAAACCAAATGAAAAACCTGGGTTTTTCTTGCTCTGTGGTTAAAGATCTTGTTGTTGTTGCTGTAATTTTAAGCCTTTATAAGGACAGTTGCGGGAGGGAAAGGTGGTCGTGTAGCTCAGGCCCTAGAACTTGGAAGTCATGGGTACATATCCTGTCTTGACCACAGATTTCTTGTGAGATCTTGTGCAAATCATTTAAAGTTTCTGTGGCTCAGTTCACTACCTGTAAAATGGGACTAATAATACTTCCTTTGTCTGTACATTTAGATTCTAAGCTCTTCAGGAAAGGAAGTGCCTTTTATAACATGTACAGCACCTAGCACAATGGGACCTGACTGCAGAGGGGGCCTCTAGACACAACTGTAATACAAATAATAACAAACACATTTTTCAGAGCTAGCCAGGAGCGGTTCTTCTCTTTTTCAGTAACCAAAATCCTCAGCTGCTCTGAATTCCCAGTTTATGGATCAATAAAGTTGAAACAGGACATCAGGTTCTTCTGGGAAGGGGTCTTTATAGCATATACACTGCCTAGGATGAGGGGAGGCCTGACCTGACTGAGACCTCTAGGTGCTACCAACATCTTAATGTTAAATATTACTAGCAAACAGAAACTTTTCTTAAAGGAAGTCCTCAGGTTAATGAGACAAAGAACAATAACCACCACTGTCCAGACCAATAACAGACAGGCAAGACAAATGCACAACAGGTAAACTTATGTCCTAGTAGACTTAAAAAGCAACAATTTTTTGGGGGTGGGGGGGAGAAATAGCTGGTGGTGGAAGTTGTTGTCTTTCACCGTATCTAATTTATGAGTATGTGTGATCCTAAATTTTATACTCAGGTTTGTTTTTTTTATGATGAGATGACAACATAAGACTTGCTAATGCAGTTTAGGCTCAGACACAGTTCCATAGTCATGAAGGAAATGGATCCTCAACTGCTGTGTTTTTCTTTGTCTCAGCCAAAAGCTAATAATGTCTGTGTTATAATAACTAAAGACTCTTTTCCTTGCCTTGCCAACTAAACTCCCACCTTGTCCCTTAATTGCTCCATTTCTGACCTTTCTAATTTGTTAACACCTAATAAGTCTTGAATTAAAAGTAATCAGATCCAGTCTGCTGTCTGTCTGAACCAAATGTTTCTTTAGCCAACCCTGGCTTTCATTCTTGTTTGCATGGTGGATTTCACAGGGAGGATATATTTGTCAGTATACTAGCAAATCATTAAAATGGTGACAAGACCACAGTAACTCTTCCTCAGCAATTATGTATGAAAGGTTGTCAGTGTGAGTATTATGGGAAGTTTAAAAGCCTTAATTTTCCTTTGGAATTGAAACCTTAATGACTTTCCACTCCCACAAATCATAAAGACCTTGTTTCAGATTTAAGTTGACACAAAAAGCTTTTTTATCAGATTTCTTTTTGTGCAGCTTTTTCATTAAAAAATTTAAATAGATTTGTGAGTCACTGTTCTTTGTATAAAAGATAATTACTGGAATATGAACTTCAGAAAAGTGGCATTTGTGACTGCTGCTAGCCATTCAGTGGAAGCTTTTGCTTTATCTCTTTTCAATTAGTTAAGTTAAACAACCTCTCTGTTTGAAAGGACTAATTATGCTTCTGTTTGTTGTTTGTTTAGTACACTAAATGTTTTCTATATGTAAAACCAAGCAGCAAGGGGGAAAATAAGGATTGCCCCAAATGAGCACCATTTAATTATTCGAACTGTGCATGCAGATCCTATGGGGGTAAAATACATTATTGAATTCAGTCAGGTACTAATTTGCAGCTGAGCGATGTTAGGAAAGAGAAACTGAATCTCATAAATCATATTTCAAATAATAAGTACAAATTAAACCCTCTTTAAGAGACCTTAGACTGATGGACTAATTTTAATGTACTGGTTTCAACATGTATTAAAGGGAAAAAATGCTTGCACTGGTCAATCACTGGTAAAAGTGAAAGCCATGTCCTTCATGTGTGTGGGTTTTTTTTTTCCTTTTCAAATCTAGATGGAAAGATTTTACCTAGAAACATAATTTTTCAGTGAAATGAGAAGCATTGTTGCAGATTGAGGCAGATGCTGCATGTGTGTTGCAAGAAGATGTAAACAGGTGAAGGACATGTATGTGTACACACACACACACTTATTATTGCTTGTTTTTAAAGCTATAGGCCAAGATTTTTCAAAAGGGATTAGTTGTTTTGGGTGCCTTGTTTTTGACTACGCAACTTGAGATACCTTAAGGATACTTGATTTTCAGAGGACAGGTGCTCAGTGAAGGTGACTCAAGTCAGACTTTTGAAAATGGGCAGTACCCAAAGTGGCTAGTCACATCTAAAAAATCTTGGTTAAGCTTCTGACAAAACCTTGTGATAGAACTGTTAAATGTATTAAACAGCTGATCAGTAGCCTTGCTTGCACTGTAGTTTTGGAGATGACCTGTCTGTTTTGTGGGTCCTGCCTATGAAGGAGTAGGTCATGTAAACAAAAGCTGATTAACTTGTTCCCACATGGAAGTATTTCTATTTTTCTTTTTAATCATCCAGCTAAGTCCCTTTGAATGGGGAATTTTTCTGATGGAAAACTGCAGTTCCAGCCTATTGTTGAGTCCTATTTGGATAAAATAGGGAGTCTGGTATTTATTTTCTGACCACTCAAAGCGAAGGATGGGTTTGGAGTCAGAGTTGTATACGAAACACAATCTAGTGCTTTGTGTATTTAAAATGAGAGAACTTCCTGACTGGGTAATATGTTAAGGATGAAAATGTTTGGATTTGATCGTTATTTTTAAACCAAGGCCTACATATCTGGATTTAAACCAAGACCATACCACAGGCAAGAGGAGCCTCAAAAATAATAAAGACTATATGTTTATCAATAGACCACAAACTGATAGCCAAGAATTGATTGTAGAGAACTGTAACTAACACAGATTCATTAATATTAGCAGGTGGAGAAGGGAAGTCTGTATTTTTACATGAGATGGATCTGCAGCAAAGCCTCTGATTTAACCATTGGGAAAGTTTAGACCTGAACTTTGTGGCTCGGCCTATCTTTGCTTTTCAGTGCATATAAACATGCTGTCACAGTTTCAAACCTGCTGAAATATGGAGCCCTAGTCCTGCAAGGATGGAAAGCAAGCAGTTAGGAGACCCATAATTACAGAGTTTTGAAAATACAAACAGGGTTCGGTTCAAAACTTTAGCACAATTCATAATGTTGCAGAAATGGAAAAAATAAGTGCATATTCACTCTGTGCTGTATATAGTTGACCCAATTGGTAATTCAGTGATGAAGGCTCATCTGTATGCTTCAAATGACAGATCTAGGTTCTGAAGTGCTTATGAGTAGATTAAGAAGTGTAGTAAACTTTAATGGTGCATGAAATGGTACTGCTGGATTTGCAGTAATATGTACTGTATTTCTTTAGAACAGCACAAATAATACTTTATCCTTGTATGTTCTCTTCCAAGTAGGAATCTCAAAGTGCTTTACAAACTTTAATGAGTTTAGTGTCAACAGCCTTATGAGCCTTACAGATGCATCATTATCCTCCCTCCTCTCCCCCCCCCTTTTTTTTTTTTTTTACACTTTGGACATTATCTTACCTATGACAGAGTGAGAAAGAGAGAAAATCTGCTGACTTCCAGTCCCAGGCCTTATCTATAAGCCTTTCTGAGTGTATCTGAAATATGTGCAATAATTGCTTGCTGATCCCATCCACGTGGACAACAGAATGTTTGTGCTTGCAAAACTGTTGCTGTCCATTTTAAACCGAAAAATTAACCTACTAGCTTACTTCTAAAAAATTATATTGGACTTTTTACTAGCCTTCTGGGTCCACATGCAACTGAGATTAAAGTTAATATGGCATTGAAACAAAATCAGTTCCAGGCATTTATGAACAGCCTTGTCTTGATCTGCATTAGTTGGACACTTTTTGTCCCTGAATGAATCTTGCATTCTTTGTGCACCCAAAACTCCTGTTATCTTTAAATGGGAGTTTCAGGTGGGTAAGGAATGTGAGGTCAGCCTGGAATGGTATCAGATAATCACTGGTGTTAAAGGGCAGTGATTGTGATGCCTGTGAAAAATGCTCTGCATGGGAGACTTCTCAAGAATCCACCTTTGTAAGGCACTGCTGCAAGATTTCCTCCTAAAAGTTTTTCAGATATTAGAAGCTCCATTGTTATAGTTCATTGAAGTCCGAGTATTGATTTTTGAAAGCTAGCCTGTAGTGCATGGCCTCAGTAGGAACATGCATTTTCTGATATCTATTATTTCTTAAAAACTTATGTGTGTGAGTTTAGTGCTTGAGAAAGTTGACAGAATGGCAGTCTTGGAGACTGAAGTCCTCTGTTTAGCCACAGGACAGTACTACACAGGCAGCAGCTGTGCAAACTTTCCCCACACTCTCCTGCCAACAAACCTGACTCCTAACCTTTAAGAACTACTTCAAGGTCGCAAAGCCTGGAATCTATTGAGGCTGCCAACCAGGAGTCGGTAGGGTTCCAAACATGGTAGTGGTCTTTGCAATGTAGACATCTACCTGCTAGTAGAGCTTGTCCTAATGACATGCTGTCAGTGTGGTCTCACGTGGCCTCTCTTTGCGCATGGTGACCAAGTACTGGGGCTGGGCTGGGTGGTCATAAAGCAAATTTCCCTTTTCTAAATAGGAAGTGGATGAAAGGGGTGAGGGCAGTGGGAGTTTTTCAGGGCAGCAGGTGTGTTAGTGAGCAGCTTAGCCTCCTGGTGTTTCCCGGAGCTATTCTTGCACTTCCTCTAGATTATTGGCTACCTGGAATTGGATGGTGAATCCCCAAAGGTTTCTCAATAAGCCACTATAGATCCTTTAAACAATAACAAATTTCTGTTACTGACCTTGGCTAGGTTTGCGCCTGCACAGATTGTTCTTTCTCTTCACTTCTGAGATGGCTGCTATATCCATTGTCTGACTTACCATATATTATATAGATCAAGGTCTGGTTTAACTCCTTTGAAAGAAGATGACTGCATAATGCAGAGCTGCTTACCACCTCTTTTGGTCCTTGCTATCTAGTCAGTGGAGTTACAGTGGGGTGAATTTGGGCCCATGGCTTGATTCTGTTCTATTCAGGTTCTTGTACCCTACGGCTATGAAGAGGATGGTTTGGTGTGAAGAGAGAAGATATGGATGGTACGAAGAGCAGGCAAAAATCAAAAGCAGAAGCAGAGGAAAGAGTCCTGATCCAGTAATATGCATTGCCTGCATCTTGTTATTTTCTACTTTCTTACATGATCCAATGAGAAAGAAGGGTGTGGGGTAGGTATGTTGTGCTCCATTACATGCTGCAAATCTGAATAGCATGCGCTTGTCTATTGTTACCTTAAGGAAGCTGTCCTTTGGAGTGAAGTAGCATTAAAGCATTTTGCTTTTCCCGTAAGGACGTTTCACATATACATTTTCAGTTTGGCTCCAATAAATAAAGTAAAATGGCATAAAGATAGCGCCTCCTATCACTGTGTCATGCTACCCCATACTCCTTTTTGACCGCCACTTGCTCATCAAGTTGGAACAAAAACTTCTCTGATATGTTCCTTGTTCATGGCTGCGAATAATCAACTTTGGGTGACATGCTACTGGGTCTGGCAAGGCAAACGGATTAGTGCAGCTACACGGGGTAAAAGCAGCAAAGAATCCTGTGTCACCTTATAGACTAACAGACGTTTTGGAGCATGAGCTTTCGTGAGTGAATACCCACTTCGTCAGATGCATATCTACACGGGGTATTTCAGTATGGTGCATTGATCTCTTGTAGAGTTGAAAACCGAAGTACCCTCTAGCAAAGGCTCTTAGTTAACTTTGGAGAGCTTAATCTTTTTAATACAGCCCACCATGTGTAGTGAAAGATCTAGATAATACAAGAAAACAATTATTTATCTGGGATTAGCCTACATGAAACATTTACTTCAAGCAGAAAGAAGGCCTGAATATCGGCCTTTTGTAGATGATGATGATGATGAAATGAAGCCTGATCCAAAGTCTATTTAAGTCAATGGTAGTCTTTCCACTGACTTCTCTGAACTTTGGATCAGGTCCTTAGAGCTGCTCTTATATTGCTTTGTTTATGATTGATACTTTTTGTTGAGGAGAGGGCAGACAATAAAAAAAAAAAAGTGTTTTTTTTTTAATACATTTTTCTTAATTAACTCTCAGGCTGGCTCAGTAAAAATGACTCCCTCCTCTGACTCTACCCCAAAAGAGAGAGCCTGCCTGTCTTTCAAAATCCCGAGCCTGCTAGCAAGCACAAGACATTTTCCCAATGATTTATTATGGCAGGAGCTACAAAGTAATCCTTGATAAATGGATTTATATATGTGGCGCTCCAGTGAGCGGGAGATTTATATGTGGCTTATTTCATTGCTGCTTATTATCATATGATGTTTCATTGAATGAAATTACATGACTGCCTTGACTCTTGAAGGCCTAGAATGGATTTAAGTTGTTACTATCTTTTTCCTCTTACAAGAGCTTCACAAAAAGGGAACATTTTAATGTGGCTGACAGGTTTGCTGTCGACTCTCATCCTCCATCCTTGGGAGGTTTGGCTGTGCAATGTAGGGCTGCCTCTTTGGCCTTAGTGTAACTCATCGCTTAACTAGAATATCCATTACATTATGCTAGGGAGGCATATTATGCTATGATTATTAAAGGCTAATTTAACCAAATAGTGGTCTAAGCTACTCTTCTCTCACCCCAAAGAGAATGTCTGTTGTAGCTGACTGAGTCTAAACCAGCCGCTTAAGTTCTCAGCTCCCCTGATGATGAGGGAGATCTAGGTATTCAGTTTTTATAGAATTGTTAGGGACAGATCTTCAGTTGGTGTAAGCTGGAG
Organism: Chelonoidis abingdonii; assembly: GCF_003597395.2. Classification (NCBI taxonomy): domain Eukaryota; kingdom Metazoa; phylum Chordata; order Testudines; family Testudinidae; genus Chelonoidis; species Chelonoidis abingdonii. Next base: position 129,389,855 of record NC_133772.1, on the reverse strand, counting down.
GAGCTCCACTGAAGTCAGACTTATTCCAGTTTATACAAGGTGAAGATCTGGCCCTAGTCTTTCTGGGCCAAATTCTGGGGCCCATAACTGGTCCTTAATGGGAATTGTACTGATTTACTTAGAATAACTTCAATTATTTTTTTCTCTAGTTGAGATTGAATCAAATTAGATTTTAAAGATGTTTTAAACTCTATCTTAACACAACCATAAAACCTGCCAAGATGTTCTATTTTGTATAAACATTTTAGTTGAAATCAATGGCAAAATTCCCATTGACTTCAACCGGGGCCAGGATTTCCCCCTTTATTTTTAGATTGTCCAGAACCTTTCATTTTTGAGTTGGTTGCATATTGCATCTTTAATCATTTAATCTATATATTTTTTTTTTTTATAAACCATGACCTCTTTTGTGCAAGGTTAAGCCCTGTATTCCTGCAGTTTGTACTCTGAGCCTCATTCATAAACATCTTCCTTTATCCTGTGTCCATGGAGCGAAAGAATCACAAACAATGGCAATGCTGAAACAAAAGTGATGATTGTTCAGGGATCGCAGAATCGGGAGGTCAGCTAGGCCCGTCAGCCTGTTGCAGCCTGGGACCCATTGTCCCAGTAATTGGATTTCTGCTGATGGTGTCCAGCCGCTGGGAATGTGAGTGAGAAGGAAGACGTGATGGGGGACAATTGCCAAGTGCAATGAAGAAAGCAGTGATTGCGGGAAGCAAATGACTACAGAGTCCATGGTGTTTGTTGAAGACAGTATGTGAATATAAAGCTGAATAGAAGTAGAAAGGCACCAGAATTATTAACACTGAGATGCAGAGATAATGCCGTGCACTGAAGTTAATCTACTGGATCCTGAGGAGCCTTAATTCCAGTGCTGGATCTTGAAACTCATGGATATTCATGCAAATCATTGCATTGACGTCAAGTCCCTATTCCTGAGGCTGAAATTTGGCTCTCAAGTGAGTAAGTCAGAGTCATCTATGCTAAGTTATTGTTCTACTCTTTCTGATGACCCAATTCTCGGCCAGATTATGATTGACCTTGGTGTGAGGTGCGGTGCTACACAAGCAGCTTCCTCCTCACATGTTGCATGGACTGTGCAAGGGTGATTGCACTAGCCTTCCCTGTGAGCAGACTGCGTGGTCCTTGTTCCCTGTGGGGATCAGGTCAATGTGAGAGAGTGGGGCCTCCACAGCTGTCTGCAGCACCTTGCGAAGTGGGGCTGATGCTCGAGGAGAGAGCAATCTGTCCTGTGTCTTGTGGAGTAGCTCCCCATTTCTCTCACTCTCCATCCTAGAGCTGGAGCCAGGGAAATCCCTCAGTGCTCTGGGGATGTTGGTTCTCTTTTCCTTTGGACTCCATCTGCCCCAGTGACCTACGTGTGGGTGGGACTCCTGGGAAAGAGAATACGCCCTAGCATCCCACCATACTTGGGCACCTTGTGTTGCCTGCCACAGTGTGTGTGGGGGGGGGGGGAGGGGAGGAGGCTAGCTTTGAGAGGAAGGTAGAGGAGGTTGGAGGTTGTGAACAAAGGCAGCTCATCGTTGGCCAGGTGAGGGTTGGTGGTGGGGTGCGACTTTTTCCTCCAGTGCATCGTATTGATGTTCTGGGGCAATCCGGTCTCAGCTTTAGAATCAATCAAAGAATAATAGAATATCAGGGTTGGAAGGGACCTCAGGAGGTCATCTAGTCTAACCACCTGATCAAAGCAGGACCAATCCCCAGCTAAATCATCCCAGCCAGGGCTTCGTCAAGCCTGACCTTAAAAACCTCTAAGGAAGGACATTCCACCACCTCCCTAGGTAACCCATTCCAGTGCTTCACCACCCTCCTAATGAAAACGTTTTTCCTAATATCCAACCTAAACCTCCCCCACTGCAACTTGAGACCATTACTCCTTGTTCTGTCATCTGCTACCACTGAGAACAGTCTAGATCTATCCTCTTTGGAACTCTCTTTCAGGTAGTTGAAAGCAGTTATCAAATCCCCCCTCATTCTTCTCTTCTGCAGACTAAACAATCCCAGAACTGCTCTCTGCTGAGTTCTGGTCCAAGTCTAGCACAGAGAAAGAGGCCTGTCAGGTGCCATCAGCCAAAGACAAATTTGCAGTCCCTTGCCTGGGTCATACACAAATTTCTGGCCTGAATATCCACAGTAAAACATTTGACAGGTTTGCTCGATCAGCTCTGAACAAGCCCATGCAATCCTACCTTCTTCATTTGCAGCCTGGAAACTTGCCTCCCAAAGCCACTGCAAACTTTCTTATCTTGCTCTTTAGCTCTCTTTGGGCAGCATCCAGTTCCCCTCCAGACCCACCTAGACAGCAGCTCAGACTACACCAATGTGGTCCCAGGAAATGACTTGCTAATGGCTGTACAATCCCTCCCAGCTTTACAGGTTGAAGAAGCCTTTATCTGACACACAGACATGCACACACTACTCCTCCTCTCCCCCATAGGGCATCTCTAAGTGGCGGGGTGACCCACTTTTGCCTCCTGTAAAATAACATTGGCAGAGTGATCACATCTCTTTGCCTTTATCCCTTGCCAGTAGTGCCCCGGACGAAACCCATTTGTGATCCCTGCATCTCCAGCACTCTCTTCTCAGCTCAATTAATTACACTGTGGCTGCAGATATGCGTGTGTATTGGAGCACCTGGCTGCATAGTCATAGTGAGTGGGGGTAGGGTTGCTATCAGGGAAGAAATAACGCAGGACCAGTGTATACTGGCTATATATACTGTACAGAAATACCCACACAGCAGTTAGGAAGCTCCTTACGTTTTCTCTTCCTGAGTTTCCTGAGCATTCTTACATGGGGTTTGCACTCCCCTCCCACCTGGGGACAAACCGAGATCCTGATCCACAAACACTGGATTCCCCAAGAACCTTGGAGAACTCAGGAATGGTTCTGCCAGGGTCCTAATGCAAGGACAGTCTGCCAGCTCCGAGCCTCCTAGACTCTATTCCAATCCATGTCATTGCTCAGTAGGTGCACAACCTTGTGGGGGGAGGAAGCTATATCAATAGCTGTATCCTATGGCTGTACAACACCGCCCCTGCCAACTCCCTGTTCACAGTTTGCCCTGCCCTCCTATGGCTCCATGGGGAGGGTGTGGGGAGGGACCAAAATTGCTAATCCTTTCCTAAAGGCAAGGAAAGATGTGACTCTGCTTAAGGGGGTTCCATCCACGTGAGCAAAGCTGAGACTGAACCTGGCTGTTAGGGTCAAATTTGGTGATGGTGTAAATGGTGGTGCAAACTGCACATCCGGTGCAAGTGGCAAAATGTTGTAAGTTGTGCTGATTTGGCATGTGCAAAATGAATGTAATTTCACCGACTTGATGTTCCATGAAGTCGAAGTTTAGCCTCTGTTTTTAAGGGGACTCAATTTAGTGGGAGCAAGGCCTACTTACACCAGGGCTATATTTGGCCCAGGGAGTGCTTGGTGTTGGTACAGCATACACTGAATTGAAAGTGACCTACTTTAACTCTCCTTACTCACCTGTGTGTGGAACAGGAAAAAAAATGAAGTTATCAGGTAGTTACCCATTTTACATCCTTACAGAATAGCTTGTACCAACCAAGCAGATGGCTTTGCTAATCAGCTTGCAGCTCATGTGTTACTTATTCCACACTGCTGAATTTGGCCCAGACATTTTCGTGGGAGTCAAATCCCTTTTACTCAAAGCTGAATTTGGCCCATACCTCACGAGGCTCAGATGGGACAGACACCTACTCATCATCACCTACTCTCTTCCCATTCATCTTGGAGAGATGAAGATGTAGCTCCACCCATCCTGCTAGGGCCTCATATCACCATGTTCTCGCTAACTTCCATGGCTGTAAAAGCAACATAAAAGAGCATGTGCCTGAAATAACTGGTACGCCCTTTGTGAAACAATACTCTTCTCCCAGAAACATGTCCACTGAGCAATGCTCTGCTTGCTCATCCATCTTCAAAGCTGGCAGGATAAAACAAATGTTTGGAGCCCTCCCTACTCTGTGCTATCAGCTATCTAGCTCTTCAGCTGCACTGACGTCCCATTGATGATTGGCACACTTGGATTGGAAATGAACTGGTGAACGCTCATTCCTGGAACTAGATTCTCCAGGTTGTATGCACTTATTGCAAGGAAAATCCATGCACATTTGCAACTTTCCTTCAGTTCTGCATAATAGTTGTTCCATTTAATTACTAGGGATAGTGTGAGAAAAATAGAAACCTGTGAAATCAGAAGAGTACTTGAAGTCAATGGGGCGTTTTTAGGGGGTGAAGCTTGTGCACCTATAGCTCATTGAAGGATGAGATCAAATTATAACCCATGCTCTATAAAATAAAATATCAGTTAAATGTGCATGTGAAAGTAGTGTAGAACTTGCGAGCAACAAGGGAATGGAACAATTCTATTTTTGTTCATGTTGTTACCTCTGACCTTTTCAGACCTTAGCATGTGTGACAGCATAAGGATCATCTAAAACCCCCTCAAAACATAAATTGAACACTTGTGATAGTCTCCTGAAAATGTTAAAATAACACATGGGGTAGTGAATGCAAGGAATACTAGAAGGAGTTTTCTGAGAGGATGAAAAGGTTCATACTCCGGTTACATACATCTCCAACATTGCTGCACTCTAGAGGAGAAAATATTATTTCAAAGGCAGGCTTGGTTAAGGGAGGAGTACTCAACACTACATTTATATTGTGCAATGAGTTAAAAATCTCCATTTAAAAAGTGGCCTCGAATGCTTTGGACTCTTCACAATGTAACATCAGCAAGTCAACTGTAAAATCAGCTTGGTACACAGTGCAATAGATCAAAAGACGTCTGTACCTTGAAATATTAGAGTGGACAATTTTCAAGCGCAGCTCAGGTCTTATTTCTTTGGTTTAGGGTATAGCCCTACTCCACATAATTTGAATTAAAATAATAATAATAACAATAATTAATTAATGCTTGCAAAGAAGCACCAGACCAAAAGAGAGAAACTGAAAAAACCCCTTGCCCAACTTCTGCTCATTTTGACGATCTGTTCAGAGGGATACTGGTGTGGTTTCTCAAGCCATTTTGGGGTTAGGTGTCTTCAGAACAGGCACAGCCATGATTCTGGGTCATAAATCCTTCAGATTTGTGAAATGGCAGATGTAATCCTATACCATGTACAGTTATGCCTGATGGTGATGATCCCTTCCAGTTATATAGCACCTTCCATCCAAATGGGCTAAACCCAAGGGGTTTTAGCCAAGGGGCGTTTGCATATATGCTTTTGTATATGTGTTAGTGTCATACCAAACCATTGATTTAGTATGCCTCTAGGTTGGAATGTGACACAGTATTCAATGCTGGCAACACTACTAACAGTACTTTCAGGAAGGGAGTGAGGAATAGCTTATCTGTTTGAAAATACAGAGGATATACAGAGAGGCCAGTGCAAATATGGGAATTGAGATTTATCCAGAATAATGGAGCTACTTAGATTGTAAACTCTGTGTTTACTCTTTTAGTTCTGTGTTTGTACAGCACCTAGCACAATGGGATCCTGGTCCCTGACTAGATCTCCTTGGTGCTACAATAATACAAACAAGAATTCTCCTGCTGTGATAAAAAGTTGCCTGGGATCTCTAGTGACCACAGATATCTATACATCTTGTGCATTGACAGCATCATGATAACAAATTGTCAGGACTTGCACTCTTGACTCCTCTTGAAGACAGAACTATCAGCAGACGAGTGCTCCAGTGTGCTATACAGTCAATACTGACACTGACAGAAGTGTTCCCTCCTCAGTCTCCAGCTTGTAATCCCGCAGCATCTGGGGTTTCATGGAAGCCACCCGTCTAACAGGCTGAAGGTGATGGCCTTTGTCTGACAGGGTATTGGGGTGAAGGATGTTCCTGGGTATGGTTTTGGGGCGAGACGTATTTCTACAGTTTTTTTCTTTTTTGTTGTCTGATAGCGGAGGTCGATTTTTATCTCCATTTGATTGTTTAAAGCTGTTGGCTGGCGGGGTTAATTGATTTATTACTTAGTATTAATGCTGCCGTGTGGCTATTGTAAACTTAATTATTGTCAGGGCACTCAGAGCTTTTTGTGGGTGTTTTTTTTAATATCAAATTGAAATAACAAAATAACTATTCAGCAGATCTGACTACTTGGTCATGAAATCTGACATGTGCACAGCCCAAGGCTGTGTGCCTGCAAGCCCATCAAAATGAACAGAAAATATAAAGACTCTCCCACCCCATCCCCTAATTTAAAAATAAACCATAAAGCAACATGTATCTCTTGCTTTATCCTTCTGACATTCCACTTTTGGCTGAGGTTTCCTCTTGCCTCATCTCAGCTAAAATGTCTGCTTTTGGTTACTTTTTGCCTGTAATCTCAGCTGTATTAAAGTGCAAATACATTCACAGGAAGAGTGGCATCCTGCTGTTAGGAAGTGATCACTGCTTATCTTGTCAAAGAAACTTTGGACTCCTCCTGTGGGCTGCAGCTGAAGGCAGCTCTTCACTGCCCTTCCCTTTTCTTAACCTTTGAAACTTGTAGGGCGTAAAAGAGCCTGCATCTTTGAGCCGCATAGGGATCCTCTTAATCAGTAAAAACATAAGAGCTGAGAAACACCAGGCACATTCCTGTAAAGAAACAGACCACCTACAAGACTGAGCACCTGAGCTTTTAGGTCAGCAGTATATTTAGAGAAGATGAATTGCCACCAGCAGGATTACAATACACATTCCAACGCCAAGGTGGACCTATGGATGCTGTCTGTTACGCTATAGTATGCAACAAAGGCCTGCTCTAATTATACCTGTGACTAAGACGCCCCTATCGCTTTTCTACCAAAATTTAGATTGTAACCTTAAACCATGGGAAAACATTTTTCTTTAAAGTGCATTGTTATTGGAACATTTTCTGCTCCCTCTCTCCTTCCCTGCCTGCATGAACACTTTATCAAATTGCAGAGAACAGAATATTTCACGGGTACTCTGAGGAGGAGGGAGAGAATTAGAACTTTCTCTTTGATTAAAACACTGGGCAGAGTCGAGGGGGTGAGAGAGAGAGAGAGGAGGAGGAGAGAGACAGATACATGTATATTCTTCCTGGATCTGCAATTGCATAAACTGTATTTACCTTTGGTCAATACTATTGACTGGAATATTGGGGTTTTATTTTTATATCAAGTTCGTGACCTTTCATCACAGATAAAGTTTCATATCTCTGGAAATATAGTTAAGTGCTTGAATTAATTTCAGTGGAAATGTCATTATGGTAAAGGAGCCTTAAGAATATTATGATCTGCCAGGTGTTATTGGCACTTGGGGAAAATCTACACTGAATTCTTTAACTACAACGTGACCTTAATAAAGAAGTGAAAATGATGCCATTTTTTTTTTAAAAATGCTATCCAAGTCCTCCTAGGAATAATATAGATTCATTTAAAAAAGTATTTATGCTTGCATTTGAATGGCACTGTGTTTCTAAGTACTTGGGGGAACTGCTATCACAGACCAACATGGAAGACCTTGGTAGTGCATATTTATGTAAAATGAATGAATAACACTTATCATGTCACATTAAAGATATAGCTACAAAGGCACTTTTTTTTCCCCAAGGCAAGAGCTTTGTGTTTGATCAAGAAGTCTGTATGACAAACATATTGGGCCAAATTAATTGCTGGTGGAGTTACACTCATGATTAATGTGGTCTAGGCCATACACAAGTTGCTTTTAAATGTGGTATAAATGGGATTGCCAGACTTGAAGGTAACGGTTGCTTCATAACATCAATCATCATAGCTGAGATTAGTGGAATAACAGTTTGAAGAACTCTACCTTTTTTAGAGTGCATGGAATTTGTTTACCAAATAAATTCTAGTCTCAATGAAAGTAGAGAAATCCCACTGGCCACCTGGTGTGGGGCAGGCTCACTGTTTGCAGTTCTGTTAAAACAGAGTGTACACCACTTTGAACAAGAGCCGGAATTGCGCAAAAGGGTATGCAGAGAATCTGACCTTTGGAGTCAAAAGCCAAAAGGTCAGTAGTGGTCCAGTGCTTTTATATTCCTGCCTGGAGTGGGGCTATGGTCATCCTGTTGCAATGGCTTCTGAACTGTCTACTCCGATGTTGTTTAATTAAAAGCCATGATGGTTATAGACTTGCTCCTACTTATTTATTGTTACAGTTAGGAGCTCTTGTCTATTGCGAAACTTACATTTCTGGCCTTGTTTCTCCAGTTTCTAAACCTTATAGCCTGTGTTGTTACTTCTTCTCCAAGGGTCAGATTTTGATCCTCTCTCGTACTGGAGTGTTCCAGAAGTAGTTCCATTGGTGTTGAGAATATCAGATCTAGCCCCATCATTACAAAATAATAATAATACACCTCTCCCCTGATATAACGTGACCCGATATAACACGAATTCGGATATAACGTGGTAAAGCAGTGCTCCGGGGAGGGCAGGGCTGTGTAATCTGGCAGATCAAAGCAAGTTCGATGTACCGTGGTTTCACCTATAACGCGGTAAGATTTTTTGGCTCCCGGGGACAGCGTTCTATTGGGGTAGAGGTGTAATTAATAAAACCAGTTTGTTCAGTTACAAACTATAAACAAGTACTTCTAGCGGAAATTACATGCTTAGATGTTTGTTTTCTCTTGTATGTGAGAAATGCCTTTACCTAATGACTGGGAAATAGTAAATGAATGTGCTCTTAATATTTTGAGACTAATTTTCAGACATGTAGGTGTGCGGCTGATGTGCCTAATTTACCCTGGCTGTTGCTACTATTGAAAGCTCAAGTGGCTAGTTAGGCATGAATTTGCATGGAATCATGGTAACTGCATGAGCCAATTAGCTGTGAAATTGCATATTAATCTTTGAAAACGAGTTGTCTGATTTTCAAAGGTGCGGAGCATCTGCAGATCTCACTGAAATCAATGAGTTCTGCGAACACACATGGACTCTGAAAATCAAGCGCCAGGATCTTTATGATGATCTGTCCGTGGTAATGATAATGGTGTGATGTTTTCAACAAAAAGGTCAAACAGAATTACTCAGAATTGCCCACTGTAACCCAATGCCCACTGTAATGTATTTAATGGTGCTTAAGTGGAAAGAATAGTTAGTTAATTATGGATTTTTTTCATTTAATTTTTTTTTCTTTGAGTGGGGTCACTATTTCAGTATATACTTTAAGCTTGGATGAATGGAGAGTAGAAGCAAAGCTTATGCTGGGCATTTTTGGAGCTAAATGTTAACTGATTTGGTGTAAAACTACACTTTGAAGTTTATATTTGACTTATTCATAACATTTGATATTCCTCATCTGTGGGTAATTTTGCCTTGCTTAGATAAATGTGGATTAAGTTTTAAAACAGTGTATTATTTGGTGTCAGAGCTAACTGTATGTGCGTGGTGTATGCAATATGTATCTATCAGTGGGTATAATAAATACCAGCACCAGCAAATAATTATTGCTGAAGGATACGAGGGCTAAGGGAAGGGGAAAAGGAAAGAAATTTCTAAGTTGCAACTTGCCTTTACTGCATTCTGTTGATTTTACATAGTGTATATTTAGCAGTTTCTCTCAAACTGGGGTCGCTGCTTGTGTAGGGAAAGCGGGCCAGACCGTTTTGTTCACCTGCCCTGTCTGCAGGTCCAGCCGATCCCGGCTCCCACTGGCCGCAGTTCGCCACTGCAGGCCGATGGAAGCTGCTGAAAGCGTCGGCCAATACGTCCCTCGGCCCGTGCCGCTTCCAGCAGCTCCCATTGGCCTGGAGCAGCAAACCGCGGCCAGTGGGAGCCGCGATTGGCCAGACCTGGCAGATGGGGCAGGTAAACAAACTGGCCCCGCCTGCCACGAGCTTTCCCTGCACAAGCGGTCACCCCAGTTTGAGAAATACTGATATATAGCATGTAGTGTAAGCTGCCGTCCTCTAATACAAAAATAGCTTAAGGTCAAATTTCACCCTTCACTCTGAGCCTTTCTTGTTTGTGTAAAATAGACTGAGGTTCAGCTAACCTAGTGCATGTACAAATGTATCAACATGTCCTATATGAATAGCCAGGAATCAGGATATGAAAATAGTGATGTCACTTGAGTCAAACGCTGCTTACACTCCCGGTATAGCTGGATGTTTCTGCTACTGCACAACTGAAATGACTGTTGGCAGTTTGTACTAGGGTGACCAGATGTCCCGATTTTATAGGGACAGTCCCGATTTTTGGATCTTTTTCTTATATAGGCTCCTAATACGGCCCCCCACTCATCTCCTGTCCTGATTTTTCACACTTGCTCTCTGGTCACCTTAGTTTGTACCCTACACTGGTTGGTTTTATTCCTTTAAAATTTCCCACAGTTGCTAGCACCAGGGTAACTGCAACTGTGGGCGCACGTGTGTAATCTGGACTGATGGACTGGGCTTTTAAACAACCATGTCCTATAAACCAGCACACAGTAGGTCCACATGGTATGATGGTTAAAACACCAGGAACTGCCATCTTATCTACTCTAGTGCTCTAGCCATCTCTACCACCAGTGTCGCTGCAGCAATGGTGACGATGGTGGGAAAAGTTAGGAAAATGTCTAGTACAGACAAGCCTTTAAGCAGTTATTTCTGGTTATTGTTTTTCAAACTCAAGAAAACAGAAGCATATCAGGTCACGTTCAGAAGGTTTTCTTAGCCACTATAGAGATAGAAAAGGATTTTCTTTTAAAATGGAAGTTTAAATTCTTCAGAAGCTGTGCAGCCAGCAGAGAAGGGCTGAGCTGATGCATCCGTGAATTCCAGCTCTATCCAAACCCTATTAAAAGCTCTGGAATATGAATATAATAGTACTGCTGCTGATCAGAGGGATGTTTTATGGAAATGCTCCTCGAGGTAAAGAGTTTTGTCAGAGCAGCTGTGTGATACAGCTTAATCATCAGCTGCCATCTCTGAACTGCGTGAAGGGTGTGGGCTGGCTCCATTACAGATGGCTGGGTGTTCAGCAGAAAGATCGACTTGTGCTGTAGCCCAAGAAGTAGAACTCTCACTTGTTAGACTTGCACATCCCTCTCATCACTGCGAGCTGGACTGAGGTTCCTTTTGCCTGGGCTGCGTGGGTTCCACACATTCTTCCTTGTGTGGCTTGAAGGAGTGATCAAAGCTGTGATGAAATCAGGGTGTGATGATTGAAATCTCTTTGTAGCTAACATGGCCACATTTGGAAATTCTTCCTAAATAAAAGTAGACTAAAGAGACAGACAGTTGGATTCTGATCCCACTTCCACTGCTTTTACATCTGTGTAAACTTATAGATGTCAGTGGAGCCACTTCAGATTTATACTAGTGTCAGATCAGAATTGGGCCCGAAAACCATAACCCAAATCCGAGCATGTGATTCCTTTCTGTTAGTAACTTATGTTGTTTACAAGAGAGTTCTCTGACAAGTGAAGTTGTGGCTGGAACTGCCAGCTGATTTTTTTTTCCTGAAAAAAAAAAAAAAAAAAAAAAAACCCCACCGGGCAAAGTACTTTGAATGCAGTTTAAAGTACACCCTGCTCACGCCCTGCTTACAGAACATATGTGGCTGCGCCCTGAAATGTTGGCACTAGAGTCCTGTTCCTGGTTCCTACAGGAAGCTTTGCCAGGGATTAGAGGAAACACGGCCACACCTTTGGAGCAGGCTGTTTCCACACTTCAAGAACCATCGTCCTAGGCTCTTGCTTTCTTGCTGACATAATCTGTGGGTTTTTTGGGAAAAGTAGCCTCATCCTCATATTTGATTCTCCCTCCCGCTCACAATATTCTTCGTGCTGCTTTGCATTTGTAAACATGCTTTTGATTCTTTTATTGCTCTCTCTGGGGCTGCTTCTAGGCTTGTGGTGAGTAGATGGCTGGACTCCTGGGAGTTTTTTATTATTCATTAAACACTCATAAACAATGAAGTGACAGACTTTAAGAGATATTTAGGTGCCTAAGTCCTATTGATTTCAATGGGAAGTAGCTGCCTAAATACCTTTAAAAATCTTGCCCCAAATCCTTAACTTGGGCGTGCTGAGGTTCTGCCTAGTTCTTATCACTAGACATCAGAAATTAGAGCTGGAAAAGGCCTGTTAGTTCATTTGGGCCATACTGCTATGCTCAAACACCAGTTGTGGTGGGTACGGTATAAGCACTTAGATCAGTGATTTTAGTCATTTTCCATAGCACGACCCTATGTTACAACAGAAAAAGGTTTCAGGACCCTGCTCCCATCTACCTCTAAAGAAAAGGAGTGTGATTACAACTGATCAAAAAAAAAAAAAAAGAAGCAACAAGCTGCAACAAACTACAAGCCAAACAAGCTACAAGCCAAAAACTAGGCAACAAGCAGCTCACAAGCCAATTAAGCCCAAAACAAGCCCAATTTCCATGTTTTTTTCACTAGTTGTTTGGCATGTCTAGTTACAACCCTGTTAGACTGGTTTGTGACCTCCAGGTTGAAACCCTGTGACAGGCATAGAGACAGATCGCTGGCCAATCTAGGGCTGTTCCCTAAGTTATAAATTCTAGTGATTTATCCCAACAGGTTTTAAGTGTCCCAAATGATAAGGATTTTTTTTGATCTGTTCATTTTCATGTTCACCTTAAGGCTGGCGTCTATCATAAATATTTAATAAAAGCATTAAAATGCAGCTTTAGGCAGCAATGTGTTTAGACTGTAAGCTCCTTGAGTCAGACACTATATCTTCCTCCACATTTCGTATAGCCCCAACCACACTGACAGCCCTCAATAAATAACAACAGTGCAGAGGGAGAAGAGGTCACTGTATGGCCAGCGTGGTTCAGAAGCTCTAGATTTAAGGCTGCTGTGGACTGGTGGAGTTGTAAAGCACAGCTCCTCTGACCTGAGCTCAGTTTGATGTGGATCTTAACTCTTTGTTTCCCCGCTGGAATGAAAATGGAACGCTGAATGAAAAGCAGACTGCATATTCTTTTTGAAATGGAAATTTGTGGGTGATGTAGGCAGGACTGAAGCAGCCAGTGAGCTGTGAATGAATTGCACAAGGACAAAAGGACTTCAACACTGGAGATGTTTGTATGCATATGTCAGGGCCAAGTCTGCCTTATTGTGTCTGTAGTGAGGCTGCTGTGTCACGTGGCCCTTGTGTTCGCTGTACCATTGCACCAGGCCATTCTGTGACTACGGACTGACTGGTGTTCAGAAACCCACTTAGCAAAACTGGTTCAAACTTGCTGTTGCTGCTAATATTCAACGTGACAACTTGTAATTATGTACACTTGTGGGAAACACTTGGGTGTATTTAGTTGATTGTCCTTGTCTCATAAGCACCTGATCACATTGTTGAAACTTACTGAAATGTAAGTGACACAACTTTAAGGTTTGTGCTTTTGTTTCCCCTTCTCCCCACCTTTGAAGACTTGGCCTGCTGGTGCCTTTATTTGGTTGGAAAGAGGGAAGACTGTAAATCAGTGGTCCTCAAACTTTTTTGTCCGTGCCTCCACTTACCTGGTCTGTGTGCGGCCCTCCTGGGAGCCACGGTCAGGAGCCAGGGTTAGGAGCGAGGCCATAGTCAGGGCTAGGGGCCACAGCAGGGAGCAGAGCTGGTGGTGCAGCTGGGGCCTTGGCCAGGAGTGGGGCCTGGACCTGCTGCAGAGGCTGGGTGCAGGGTGAAGTGGAGCTGGGGGCGGAGTGGAGCTGGCTGGCGCTCCCTCCCCACCCACCATTGGGGCTGGCCAGGGCCCTGCTACGCCTCCCTCACACCACAAATGTTGCTCTGTGCTCCCCAGGGTGGGGTACCCCACAGTTTGGGGACTGCAGCTGTAAAACATTGATCTCCACTTTGGATAATGCAATCAGGTTTTTTTCTACCAGCTAAAGTATTAGATCGTTATAATGATTCACAATTGAATCGCCAGAGCTGTTGAGAGAGACGCCAAGAGAGCACAAAAGTTAGAAAAGAAAAATAATAGGGATAGACCTCCTCTGTTGTCAAAGTAATTGTAAAAATTGGGAACTCTAAACGTGAGCGGACCCTGAAGCTTGGTCTGTTCACAGCTGTTGCACTGACATAACTACATTAGTTAAATGTGTGAATATTTTACAGGTACAGTTACATCGGTGCAACCTCTAGTGTAGACACTGTTAAACCAAGACAAAAGTGCCTTATACCAGTAGAGTTTATTCTTGTTCCTGTACAAGAATAAGCTCTACTAGTATAAGCACATTTTATACTGGTATAACTGCCTCCCTACAAGGGGGGTTGTACTGTCCTGATATAGTTCAAATGGTGCAACATGTATGGGTAAACAGGGCCTTAATTTAAGCCATCCAGTGTAACCACAATGGCAAATGGCTCTGTTCACCGTGGAAGGGGAAGTGTTTGTTTTCTGTGTACGTGGGGGTGCAGGGAAGGGAAACGAGGTTATTTTTAAATTTATTTTTAATGAAAAGTAAACCACATGCCAACAGATGGGATACGTTAGCAAGAGAAGGCAAAGAAGCAGAGTGTACCAAAGTTTCAGATGAGCTCTGAACAAAGAGTGAATAGCGAAGTATGAGCAGAGCAAAGGAAAATAGGAGCAAGACAGAAAAATAGCCAGACAGTGGAGTTAGCGGTCCTATCATGCTACTGGGATTTCTCTGGTTATCCTCCAGGAGCTGACATCACGTGTCAGGACATTTGTCTTTGTTATTGTGATCCCTGCTAAATTACAGCTCACGCTTAAAGATTTTTGTCTGAATTTTCAAGGGAAGAAGTTGTGCCTTGCATAGGCACCAACTCCGTGGGTGCTCAGGGGCTCAAGCATGCACAGAAAAAAAATAGTGGGTTCTCAGCACCCACCAACCACAGCTGTTTGGTGCGGCCGTTGATCAGCTGTTCAGTGTCTGTCACAAGGAACTTGGGTGAGGAGGTGGAGCGAGAGCTGGGCTGGCTCTAGGTTTTTGCCGCCCCAAGCCAAAAAAAAAACAAAAAAACAACCTCCAGGAGTGCAACTGCCAGAGCAAAAAAAAAAACAACAAAAACGGTGGTCAGAGTGCCACCCCTGAAATTGTGCTGCCCCAACACATGCTTGGTTTGCTGGTGCCTAGAGCTGGCACTGGCGAGGGCAAAGCTCCGGGGAGAGGGCAGAAGGAGGGCAGAAAGAGATGGTGCGAGGGCGGGGTCTGGGTGATGGCGTGAAGTGGGGGCTGGGCCTCAGGGTGGGCGGAGCACCCATGGGGACAAATAAAAGTAGCACCTATGGTGCATTGCATGAAACCCAGCCCTTTGGTCCTTAGTTGAACATAACTACCTTTGACTTTCATGCAAGTTGACTCTGCAGCTATTTCTCAGAATGTTCCAAGGAATTTATGCCTGAGAATGAACTACAAGGTCAACTTGCCTTGAAGTCAATGGGCATTATGCCCAGGTAAGTTCTGTAGGGTCAGATCAGTGAGGGTTGTGTCTGGACTGCTTGTTCAGGACCATAATGAGAGCAGTATTGTTTCTGCCACCTCTTAGTAATGGAAGATTTCATTTTGCATTGAATTAATTTGCTAAAGATGCATTTTAGAAAGTTGACCCAATGAAATTTGGTGAACAGAGATGTTTTTTGAAGCCTCATGAGCTTTTCAAAGCTGCAAATAGATTTAGTGTTGCTCATTCCAACTGTCTGAAAAGACTGCAGGGTCTCGGGAACTGATTCTGAAGCACTCACCAGTGCACGTAATTCATTTGCTGCTGTTCATTTGTTTCTTGCTCACACCCACAATAGTCTAGTACATTGG
The DNA here is from genome assembly GCF_003597395.2 of Chelonoidis abingdonii. Taxonomy (NCBI): domain Eukaryota; kingdom Metazoa; phylum Chordata; order Testudines; family Testudinidae; genus Chelonoidis; species Chelonoidis abingdonii. The sequence continues at coordinate 129,374,100 of NC_133772.1, read as the reverse complement.
ACTGGTGGCCACCTGGAACTCCTGACACCTCTATGAGGACTACTTCATGCAATCTTACTGTCTCTGCTGTAACCTTGTACCCCCAACCTCCTCCTTCCCATTTGGCTGTTGTTCACCTCTAGCGTACTGTCTAAATCCCAGGCCTGTTCTACATTTAAAAATTCCATCCACCTAGATATGTTGCTCAGGGCTGTGAAAAATTTTGCACCTTAACTGCTTAGATTGACCTAACCCGTGGTGTAGACACAGCTAGGTTGACAGAAGAATTCTTCTGTCAACCTAACTGCTGCATCTCTGAGAGTTGGATTAACTATATTGATGGAAAAACCCCTTCCATTGATGTAGGGAGTGAATACGCTCAGGCAATGGAGTGGCACAGCTGTAGTGCTGTCTGTGTTCTACTGGTAGTGACTGTAAGTGCAGATGTGCCCCTAGTCTGTGGGCTCATTGGCCCAGAGACTGATTTTGTGCAACTTGCTTGTACAGTGCCTGGTACAATGGGGCCGTAATCCCAGTTGGGTCCTTAGGTGCTACCACAGTAGAGATAACAATTGTTTGCTACGCAAACATGCCGGCAGTGTGTATTTGTTTATACTAGAAAGCCCTAATTGTGCATCGGGGCACTGCCTGCCTTTCTGGTAGGTGTGTGTGTATACCGCTTAGCACAATGGGGTACGGATCCATAACTCGGGCTTCTAGGCATTATGATAATACAAATAAATAATAATGAATGACCAGAAATATACAAAGGGGAGGGCGGAGGATTAAAATAGAAATCGGGGTAATTTTTTGGTACTATATGGGGTTTTTATTGTTGCTGTTTAAGGAAGTACCTACACCTCAGCTATACCTGACTGCCTGGCATGTGATGCGTACGGAGATGTATTTTTGTGTAATAACAACATCTCGTTGTGGAGATTGTTTTGAAGAATACATCTGCCCAGCTGTTCCATCATGGAAAATGCACTGTGAAAATCTTTTCCAAGGTTGTTTAAATTTTCCATCATCTTTATGACCTTATGAAGGCCATTGTCTGACAAGGATGAACAGGTTTTAATATTCTCCAAACGCTGATCCCACTGACTGTTAGTTTGCTTGTTTTGTGGCTTACTTTGATTGTATGTTGGGCAGCAAAAGAGAGTTTGAACTTTTAGTTTTAATTAATGATTTGTTTATTTTAATCAAGTGAGCCCAGCTGGCTCACAAAATACGGCAAGCTCTAAAATCTGGAAATGGATTGGGGGTGAGATAATTGTACTGATTATCAGTTTTAACAGAGACTAAGACTTATGTTTCCCATTTCCCACCCAGGCCTTCCTAGACGTGGGGTCTGATGGTGCAGGGATAAGAAGGTGCTTCACACCCGCTATTCTTGCCTTAAACAGGTGGATGGGGAGAGATGGAGAATGGATGGAGTCTTGTTCCATCCCCTTAATCTGCCAACTAACACAGTTGAGCTGACATGCTGGGGTACTAATGATCTGCTAGTCCTATAGCCAGGAGGAGGTTACCATCCCCCACTAATGTGAGAGGTGAGGAGAGAGGAATCTTGGGGCAGAGTAGTGAAACTCCAGTGCTTAGGCAGGGCAGGTTGTGCCAGCACAGTCCATCTCTTTGAACAGAAATGGCAAGGCAGCAGCTGAAGACTGATAGGCTACAGAAGTCTAACAATTCATACTGTGTCTTACTTTATTTTTTAGCTGCTGTGACTTCTTACCTCACCCCCTTATGCTTTTTTTGTTATGCATATTCATGTGATGTTACAGTGTTAAACCCTTGGGAATCAGGTCTTTTCCTTTGTGTCTTCTGTGAAGTGACCATTATAATTGCTATTATTATTTGCATTGTGGTAGTGCCCAGAGGGTACAGTCATAGACGAAGAAGGGCTCCCCCCGCACCCCCCCCATAATACATGGTGGACACAAACAGAATGAAGAAATGGCTGGAATTTACAATCTTAAGCCAAGAGACAACAGGTAGGTGCAACCAACAGATAGGGCATACAAGATAACGAGTCCATACTGGTTAGCATAGGCATCAGTAGCAGCACAGTACTTGCCTGACTGTTATGAAAGTTTTTGTAGGCATCGCTATTACTGTGCTTGCACAATTTTCGATGACAATTCCTTTCTTAGTAATTAGTTACTGTGTTTCCTTATTCTTGTGTAGGTGCGATATTTAAGCAGCACAGCTGTCCGTGTATCCTTGCCCACACACCACTGGAATTTATCGCATGCTAATGTGTTGTTGACCCTCTTAAGTGGAACAAATATTGTCTAGTATTTTAAAGCTTGTCTCTACAAGGTACTGAGCATCCTGAGCTCTCTACTGATTGCAGTGGAGGTTGAGCATGCTTAATTTCTCCTAACTTGATAGTATCAGCATTTTCATATAGCTCTAGTTATAGAAATTAAGAAAGATCTTCAAATATCTTATGCGCCTCCTTTAAAAACCAAGTTGGTGAGACAGGTAGCTCTACATTTATCAGGTGGAATGCTCCATGTTCACTCTATATGAATGCATTCTTTCTAAGATGCACTTTAAGTGTAGCTCCTGATTAGCTGGAAGCTACAGTTAAGATTCTCAGTACAGCAACAATTAACAGTGTTAACATTTAGATTGGCATCAGTAGGTTTCAGAGTCAACACTCCCCATTTAGGGCATTTCTCACCTCATAACTATTGTTTCAGTCTGCAGACTCAGAAGGACTGGGCTGCATGTATATTTGGAAGGTTTTTTGTACAACACACAGTGATTAGAAAATGAGTTTCTTTATTAAAGTAAAAGTTTACTCAATGCTGACACTGATGGGCTGCTACGGAAGTGTTGGTATGGTGAAGTAGCTCCAACTGACTTCTGGTTAAGGAACTTTACTAACACTGCTGGAAGCTCCCAATGAGAGTATCTGCTGTGGAGGAAATAGACTTTTCCTCTTCCCCCAACTTACAATAGTAAAATACCACAATTTGGCAAATAAATATTTATTTTTCAGAACTATGAAAAAAAAATATATTTCATGCTCTTGTAAGTTTCATGAAACGCAATCCAAATACATTAATGATGATTCTGAACCATATTGTCAAGGGAATCCTGGGATGCACGCAACTGCATTTTCGTATTTAATGTTGACACATGAAAACTCATCAGTTTGCAGCCAGAGTTGTCTTCATTAATTGAACTACCACCACAACATTCCTGAGATGCAGCAATACATTTCATCATGTAAATATAAACTATGATGATTAGGAGAGAACTGCTGGCTTCAAAGGATTACTATTGCTGAAAAGCTGTCTACAATGTAAAAGACCTAAAATAAGTTGCCAGAATTTATTTTTCTGTCTCCCATTGTTAGAATCATAAAGATTCTTATTAATCTTTCGAGTACCTAATTTCTTTAGGCTTTTTCATGCATATTTTAGCCAGAGGCTTGTTTACATTTGTTGAATATTACAATACTTATTAGGGGTTTGAATACCCAATATAGAGTCCTGTGGTAACATAACAATTAAGGAGAAGGTTATAAAATTCTGTGGGCTGGGATGATGCCTACGCGCTAGAAATAGGTTTTTCAATATAAAAGCGAGCATAGATGGAAATTACCATTCCTTGATGGGAAGAAGCTAAATTTTCTCCAGTGCACTGAATGTGGAAGTTACATAGAAGTAAATGCATCAATCAAATACTGATAACATTTTGTATCTGCTGGTGGGAAGCAGAAGTTGTCTTTCTCAGTCTGTGATCTGGAAGATGCCAAGAGCACCAGAGCTTGGTCTCACACTCCAGGTTTGTGTCCAATGTTTGCAACAAGAAGATAGAAAGAGCCTTATTCTACTTTTACATGCATCTATGTAAGTCAGACCTAACTACACTGAAGCCCACATAGTTGCAATGCGGTGAAAGCAGTGTGAGAGAGAGGAGAATTGGGTCCAAGGAGTCAACATGTCCTCAGTGTCTGGGAAACTTTAGCCAATCTAAGCAGGACTTTTTCTCTTGTGCTTTATCTTTTAGATAGGAATGTGTGTCTTATCATCCTCTCCATGCATGTGTCAATTCATGTTACTTCTCTTTGTGAATTTAATTATCTGTTTGTAGAATTCAAGGCAGAGTTGTGGCTTTGTGGTCTGTGGCCTGTTACTGCTTAATAGTTTTATTTTGTTTCTCCAAACCATTTAACAATCAGAAATAATTGTAGTAGTGTCGTATAACGCTTAACAAAGGCTGCTGATTTGGCAAAGTAATGACTGAACTGATCTCCATGACTTTTTTTGCTCAGCCACTCTAGGTGTGGGGTGGGTGCACTGGCAAAATGGCTGGAGTTGCTCCTGTTCATGTACCCAGGGTGTTGAGCAGATTTGTACCTGGGCAGCTAGCTGTGCTTCGCCACTATTTTTGGCACGTTAGCTCCATTAAAGCTCTGCAGGTTGACCTACATATGCTGCAATCACACCTCCCGATTTTAGTGTAGACATATCCTTAGAAGTCCACCAGCAACTTAAAGTGATTTACCAGCTGTCACGCTGTCCAAAATAGCGCACAACTGAGGGTGCCAATCTAAGGTCAGACTGTCAGAAAACAGGGCAAACACCCCAAACTGGTGGTATATTCTATAGTTAGATTTCACCAAGCCAGAATCAACTGTGCACTGGATTACTATATTAGTCTTGCCTCCCCCTGCTGCTCTCCAGCACATCTTGCCACCCAGACAAGATGGACTAGGTGATCAAAGGTAATTAAAATAAAAAATCACATCACAATAGGTCACTCCCGACCTCAAAGGGCCAGTCACTTATCCCAGGTCAGTGGATGCGCTTGATCTCACGCCAAAGATAATGCTGTAGCCAGTTTCTCTAGTAAATTAACTAAGGATTTATTAGCTAAGAAAAATAAATGAGAGTTATTGAGAGGTTAAAGCAGGTAAAATACATTACAATGAATCTAAATTTGTCGTTGAAAAGATAGCAGAGATGTAGTGATCTGCTAGTTTTCCATAAGTCTCCTAAGGGTTACCCAAAATGGCTTTTGGGATCTCTGTCCAATCACTCAGGATTCCCCCTGTCAGAATCCATCAGTCCAGAGATACCAGTTCACTCCCAGGGTTTCTTCTTATAGCTACTTTCCCTGGAAGGCAATCTGGCAAGTGTTCCCATCACAGCATGAGTCCTCTGCTTGTTGACTAAACGCAGACAAAGTTTGTGGATATTCCATTGTTGAACACAGTGACCCATGCTTTGAAGTTAACGTGCTTCTTCAATTATATTCCAAGGCTCTGATCCCATTTGATGGGCAATTATATATATTGCACTTAGTTACAGCAATCCAGACAATCTTTCATTAGTTTTCATGAAGTTTTACACATTAAGTAAATTCTAATTTAAACATAAATACAACCTTTGATCTAGATTAATTAATTAATTACAGGGACATAGATAAGGTGAATCAATAAATTACAGATAAACAAAGACAATAATATTTCTTTAAACTATTCTAGCAGACAAGTGAACGGGTCTGATCACAGTTCAATACATTTCGAAACTGCAAGTGAGTGAATTAGCCTGCTGCCTTGGTCTGAGCTTGCAACCTGTTAGACAGCATCACATCAGATTGAACACATGTTTTTAGTTAATCATTTTTATTATTGAATTCTCCACCCTTCCCCCCAGAGAATCAATGCAGTTGATTATATGTACTGAACAGTGTGAAAAAACAACATAAGAAAGAAAACACTGAAGCTTCAGTAATAGCCAGGAATTCCCAAAACAGTCATAACGCAATCTGAAGCTGAATGGGGCCCTTATAGAGCGTTATACATGTAAAGATACTTGCTGACTCCACAATCTTTGATAAGGAAACCCTGATCTCAAAGCATGACAAATTAATTCTTACAACACCCCTGTGAGAGAGGTAAATGTGGTCCCTATCCTACTAAAGGAGAAACTGAGCACTTAAGTTACTTAGTCAACTTCATGGAGTGAGTCAGTGTCCGAGATAGAATAAGAACTCTGGAGGTCCTGGCAAAGTGATGATTGAACTAATCCCCGCACTTTTATGCTCAGAACACTAGATAATGTTCTCCTCTCTTTTACATCACCAGCTGGGAGAGACAAAGCTTCTGTGCTTGGTCCTGTCAGAATTCTGAGATTGCAGAAATTTTCAGTGCCATGTGAAAGGCAAATAATATTGCAAGAGAACAGTGGATTGTTATTGCAGTGTTTAGGGCGATAATCCTAGCTTCCTACCTTTTCTGTGCTATAAAGAATTTTAAAAGAAGGAAGCATAATTTATCCTTGTGAATTAGACTGGATTTTCTTCCTGGCCTTCTGTCTTGGCCAGATAGTCTTAAACCTAAAATCAGCCTCTTAATTGCTGTGGAGGAATTTCAGGCTGTTCGACAATAGTTTGTGATTATATGTTTATGGACTGGCCAGACAGTCCATGTGTGCATCACAACCCTGAACTGTGAGTCTTTCTGCCTTTTGGATTTTTTTGCCCTTTTCTCAATATTTGCTGAACTCTCTGATCTAGAGCACCTTGGTTTTCCCCCATCATTAGCTGCTAACTTTGGCTAGCAAGCTCCAGCATTAGCCTTACAAATGGCCATAACCTGGTGCCAAAAGGTGAAATAAAACAGCAATTTGGGGTGTTCATTGCTCAGGTGAGGGATCGCACATCACTTGCATTCAAGGCCCCACTGCCGTACACTGTGAGATTTATGGTCTTGCAGTTGAATTGGATTAGAACAGCCAAAGTTGTAATAAAATGATTGTGCCAGATTTCCGTATGAGAGGAGGTGGGGTTTAGATGCCCGATGGGGAAGTTGGCTTTTATTTACTTATTTTTCCCTAATACTTCTCCAGTCTTGCAAGCCTAGCTAGAGCAGTGAGGAAGAACAAAGCAAATAGATTCGGGGGAGGTTTAGGTTGGATATTAGGAAAAACTTTTTCACTAGGAGGGTGGTAAAGCACTGGAATGGGTTACCTAGGGAGGTGGTGGAATCTCCTTCCTTTGAGGTTTTTAAGGTCAGGCTTGACAAAGCCCTGACTAGGATGATTTAGTTGGAAATTGGTCCTGCTTTGAGCGGGGGTTGGATTAGATGACCTCCTGAGGTCCCTTCCAACCCTGATATTTTATGATTCTATGATTTCAAATGGAACTGCTACATCTGGCTGGCTTCAGAAGGAAGTATAATTTTAATGTCACAAAATTCTTTCTTTGAGGCTGAACTAGCTCAGGACAATATTGTTTTCCCAAATAAAAACCTATAAAGATTGATCTTCTTTCTCTTTAATTGCCAACACGGTCCCAGCATGTCAGGGAATGAGAAATGGGACCCGTTTCTGTTTTTCTGTATTAATTCTGTTTCAGAGGAAACTAACAGTGATTTGGTCATTGGTGTTTAAAATCTAAGGTGAGCAGCAGACCTGAATAGTTTATTCCCTTCCCCACACCTCCGTCTCACCACTTGGATCCCATGGCCAGCGGCGGCTCCAGACACCAGCGCTCCAAGCATGTGCCTGAGGTGGCAAGCCGGTCTCTGTGAGGGTGGCAGTCAGGCAGCATTCAGTGTCTGGCCTGCGGGAAGTCCGCCGGTCCTGGGTACACCAAAGCCATGGGACTGGCGGACCTGCTGCAGGCAAGCTGCCAAATCCACGAGACTGGGGACCTCCAGCAGGCAAGCCACCACATCTGCGGGACCAGGGACCTCCCGCAGGCAAGCTGCCAAAGGCTGCCTGACTGCCGTGCTTGGGGCAGCAAAAAAGCTAGAGTTGCCCCTGCCCCTGGCATTTTAAAATGAGTGACAAGCAGAGGCGATGGAAAAAAGGAAAAACAATTTTGGGGAAAATGTCAATTCCGCCCTCCTCCTGCCCCCATTCGATCCAACTGCTGGAGCGGAGCTGGAGAGTGTAAAGCTTGTCTATCATTTTGGGATCCTTGATTCGAAGATGTGATACTTTAGCAGTGTTGGAAGGAGACAGATTCATAGATTCTGTTGAGGATGAGGGGCATCTGTGGGGTCCATTTAATATTTGTGATCCATTTGTTGTTGCTCCCTGCTCGACAGGTCTGTACTGGCTAACATGAGCCTGGGCGAGGTTTTGACAGCTCTTGATTTTACCATCCTGTCTCCACCAGGGCAAGTAGAAACAAATGACTGGTTTAAATCCCACATTTTACTGAAGCAGGCTAGTTACAGAATCTGCAAGACACTAGGCTGTGGTTATTCCTGGCTGACTACTGTTGTCTTGCCGGGGAAGAACCCAATTGTATATTTAGATAGATAGAAGGCTTCCTGAACATGTTTAGTGCAGCATCCCAATGTCTTCAAGAGTGAGATTATCATGGAAATGCAGCCTTGTGCTCTGAGAGCCCTCCTTAGGGTGACCAGACAGCAAATGAGAAAAATCGGGACAGGAGGTGGGGGGTAATAGGAGCCTATGTAAGAAAAAGACCCCAAAATCGGCACTGTCCCTATAAAATCAGGGCATCTGGTCACCCTAGCCCTCCTTGGAGATGAAAAAGAGGGGGAAAGTATATTGTGGCATTAGATAGCTGTGGGAGAGTAACTCTTACCCAAGAATTGTAAACAGCTCTCATGAAAGAGTCCCATGTTGCTTGTGAGAACCTCCACTCCTGGAGCCTAGCATTAGTGAGCCCTGAACTGATTATCTTGGAAAGACTACAAACAGAACCATCATGGGGGTCATCTTTCCCTTTAGCAAAACATCAGTCATTAAAGCTTTATGCAGAAAATATTTTTAGGGGTGTGTTGGAGGTTTTTTGTTCAAAGTTAGGACAATCCTGTTGGAAATCTCGTATCCCAACCTTAGATAACGTGAGTAAAACAGGGTGTAATTATATTTCTCCTATTGGAATACACTGTTGGTTACAAGAGGGGAAACAGCTGCACATCTTGAAAGACGGGACGTGTATGTAAACATGGTATTAAGTGCTGACTGGCTGCCAACTGAAAGGGCAGAGATGGTGTGGAGAAAGATTTATTTTTTTGTAGTAATAGTAACAGAAAGACACATGGTAGCAGCAGTGTGTGAATGATGCATGTGCATCTTTGTATTTGGACATTTTGTGAAGCTGTAATATTCAGTTCAGGTGGATAAAGCAGACATTTTCCAGCATCCAGCACACAGACTGGCTAACCTAGTGAGGAGGGCTTTAAACTAGGTTCGACGGGGACAGGTGAGCAAAGCCCACAGGTAAGGGGGGAACATGAAGACCTGGGAGATGGGTCGGAAACAAGAGGGAGCGTGGGCTACAAGGCAGAGAGAAAGGAGGGTCAGGGCAAAACTGGGAGGCAAGATCAAACCAGTATCTTAGATGCCTATATACAAATGCAAGAAGTATGGGTAATTAGCAGGAAGAACTGGAAGTGCTAATAAATAAATACAACTATGACATTGTTGGCATCACTGAAACTTGGTGGGATAATACACATGATTGGAATGTTGGTGTGGATGGGTATAGTTTGCTCAGGAAGGATAGACAGGGGAAAAAGGGAGGAGGTGTTGCCTTATATATTAAAAATGTACACACTTGGACTGAGAGGGAGATGGACATAGGAGACGGAAGTGTTGAGAGTCTCTGGGTTAGGATAAAAGGGGTAAAAAACAAGGGTGATGTCGTGCTAGGAGTCTACTACAGGCCACCTAACCAGGTGGAAGAGGTGGATGAGGCTTTTTTTAAACAACTAACAAAATCATCCAAAGCCCAAGATTTGGTGGTGATGGGGGACTTCAACTATCCAGATATATGTTGGGAAAATAACACCGCGGGGCACAGACTATCCAATAAGTTCCTGGACTGCATTGCAGACAACTTTTTATTTCAGAAGGTTGAAAAAGCTACTAGGGGGGAAGCTGTTCTAGACTTGATTTTAACAAATAGGGAGGAACTCGTTGAGAATTTGAAAGTAGAAGGAAGCTTGGGTGAAAGTGATCATGAAATCATAGAGTTTGCAATTCTAAGGAAGGGTAGAAGGGAGTACAGCAAAATAGAGACAATGGATTTCAGGAAGGCGGATTTTGGTAAGCTCAGAGAGCTGATAGGTAAGGTCCCATGGGAATCAAGACTGAGGGGAAAAACAACTGAGGAGAGTTGGCAGTTTTTCAAAGGGACACTATTAAGGGCCCAAAAGCAAGCTATTCCGATGGGTAGGAAAGATAGAAAATGTGGCAAAAGACCACCTTGGCTTAACCACGAGATCTTGCATGACCTACAAAATAAAAAGGAGTCATATAAAAAATGGAAACTAGGTCAGATTACAAAGGATGAATCTAGGCAAATAACACAGGAATGCAGGGGCAAGATTAGAAAGGCAAAGGCACAAAATGAGCTCAAACTAGCTATGGGAATAAAGGGAAACAAGAAGACTTTTTATCAATACATTAGAAGCAAGAGGAAGACCAAGGACAGGGTAGGCCCACTGCTCAGTGAGGAGGGAGAAACAGTAACAGGAAACTTGGAAATGGCAGAGATGCTTAATGACTTCTTTGTTTCGGTCTTCACTGAGAAGTCTGAAGGAATGTCTAACATAGTGAATGCTTATGGGAAGGGGGTAGGTTTAGAAGATAAAATAAAAAAAGAGCAAGTTAAAAATCACTTAGAAAAGTTAGATGCCTGCAAGTCACCAGGGCCTGATGAAATGCATCCTAGAATACTCAAGGAGTTAATAGAGGAGGTATCTGAGCCTCTAGCTATTATCTTTGGAAAGTCATGGGAAACGGGAGAGATTCCAGAAGACTGGAAAAGGGCAAATATAGTGCCCATCTATAAAAAGGGAAATAAAAACAACCCAGGAAACTACAGACCAGTTAGTTTAACTTCTGTGCCAGGGAAGATAATGGAGCAAGTAATTAAAGAAATCATCTGCAAACACTTGGAAGGTGGTAAGGTGATAGGGAATAGCCAGCATGGATTTGTAAAGAACAAATCATGTCAAACCAATCTGATAGCTTTCTTTGATAGGATAACGAGTCTTGTGGATAAGGGAGAAGCGGTGGATGTGGTATACCTAGACTTTAGTAAGGCATTTGATACGGTCTCGCATGATATCCTTATCGATAAACTAGGCAAATACAATTTAGATGGGGCTACTATAAGGTGGGTGCATAACTGGCTGGATAACCGTACTCAGAGAGTAGTTATTAATGGCTCCCAATCCTGCTGGAAAGGTATAACAAGTGGGGTTCCGCAGGGGTCTGTTTTGGGACCGGCTCTGTTCAATATCTTCATTAACGACTTAGATGTTGGCATAGAAAGTACGCTTATTAAGTTTGCGGACGATACCAAACTGGGAGGGATTGCAACTGCTTTGGAGGACAGGGTCAAAATTCAAAATGATCTGGACAAATTGGAGAAATGGTCTGAGGTAAACCGGATGAAGTTCAATAAAGACAAATGCAAAGTGCTCCACTTAGGAAGGAACAATCAGTTTCACACATACAGACTGGGAAGAGACTGTCTAGGAAGGAGTATGGCAGAAAGAGATCTAGGGGTCATAGTGGACCACAAGCTAAATATGAGTCAACAGTGTGATACTGTTGCAAAAAAAGCAAACGTGATTCTGGGATGCATTAACAGGTGTGTTGTAAACAAGACACGAGAAGTCATTCTTCCGCTCTACTCTGCGCTGGTTAGGCCTCAACTGGAGTATTGTGTCCAGTTCTGGGCACCGCATTTCAAGAAAGATGTGGAGAAATTGGAGAGGGTCCAGAGAAGAGCAACAAGAATGATTAAAGGTCTTGAGAACATGACCTACGAAGGAAGGCTGAAAGAATTGGGTTTATTTAGTTTGGAAAAGAGAAGACTGAGAGGGGACCTGATAGCAGTTTTCAGGTATCTAAAAGGGTGTCATCAGGAGGAGGGAGAAAACTTGTTCACCTTAGCCTCTAATGATAGAACAAGAAGCAATGGGCTTAAACTGCAGCAAGGGAGATTTAGGTTGGACATTAGGAAAAAGTTCCTAACTGTCAGGGTAGTTAAACACTGGAATAAATTGCCTAGGGAGGTTGTGGAATCTCCATCTCTGGAGATATTTAAGAGTAGTTTAGATAAATGTCTATCAGGGTTGGTCTAGACAGTATTTGGTCCTGCCATGAGGGCAGGGGACTGGATTCGATGACCTCTCGAGGTCCCTTCCAGTCCTAGAGTCTATGAATCTATGAATCTCTGGCTATAATTGGCAGAAGCCCTACTTGGTCCATTAAAAATGTTCAGAATTGGTTGAATCCAAATTTACCCGTCCAGATCATTTGCTTTCCAGAAGCAGCATTTGATTATTTTTCATTGGACAGTGCTTATAGCATTAGTGGACAGTGCAAGGAGAAAATGTGCTCATTAGATATGAACCTAACTGAGAGTGACATGGCTGGATATTAATATTAGTCTTGCCACAGGCTTTTCCTTTCCTTTTTGTTTTTATATTAATGTGATTATCCACTTACTGAATTCCACAACCGCATCACCAATAAAAGTATAGATTTCTCTCTCTCTCTCTCTCTCTCTCTCTCTCTCTCTCTCTCAATTTAAATGCACCACTGAAGGTGCTTCTCCTCCAGATGGGAGGGTACAAGAACTGAAAACCCAGTAGAGCTAATCTCTCTCACTGTCAGCATGAGGTCATGCTCGCCCCTGACATGATCTTTGTTGATGATAGGTTTCTGTTTACCAGAAACCATTTTTTAACATTTCATAAATGGCCTATGGAGTTTAACTCCATTGATTTTATGGAGAGAGGGTAAGTGAGTGAAAGGGATGAGGTTTTATTTGCATCTCTTTCCTCCAGGATCCTTCTTCCCATCCCCCCAAAAGATGCCTGTATAAACTTCGCATTCCATTTTCAGCAGCACTGGCAACAAGATAAGCATGCTGGGAATGCTGGCGAACGAAGTGCTCTGATTGGCTTGGAAGGAAGCAATGATTTGTATGAGTAGTCGGATGGACTCCTGTTGTGTCTAGAGACTAAACACATAACCCAGAGTAAAGGTGCTATTTTGTAGTTGTGGTGATTAATGTAACTATTTTCTGATGCATGAGCTTTTTGAGGGCATGTGAACATCCTTTCCTTCCTGCTCCCTGTAAATAGACCTGAGAGAGAAGAGACTGTGACCATTCTGAGGGGTAGCACTGATGCCTATTGAGTGATAATTTGTGGCTGTACGGTCCATGCTTCCACTCTCTCATCCCCTTGATTCCTGCTGTTCATGGCTAGGATGAACAATGAGCTGAAACAGTTTGTTTCACAAGTCAGTGCCATCTGTGCAGGGCCCATTGTTTGCTGAACAAAAGGATTTGAGAGAGGATGATGGGGGTATGTCTTTTAAAAAAATAATGATTAAATTGAAGAAAAGCTGCTGTCATCACCTGCTTCTAACGGGGCCATTTGCATAGTTCACTACTGAAACCTCTCACAGTTTAGTGCCACTTTCATTGCTTGCAACTATGCAAGTTTTCTAAGGTGTGGCTGTTGTTTGCATGGAGGGCAATACAATATATCATTGTGGTCCTGTGCTGATTTAAAAAAAAAAAAAAATGTATATGGTCTGCAGTCTGACAGTTTTATCTCCTGTGTAATGAAACTGAATTATTAAGGATTGGAAATTAACAACTGTCATTTTAATAATTAACACAAGTCTTTTCTAGCATGTTTCACAACCTGGTAATTTCTTCCATCTGATTTTGGGGTGTGTGATCTTGTCTGGAAGAACATGAGCACTCAGATAACCTCTTCTTAATTATAACAAGCTTAGGGCATGAAGTACAAGCCCAGGTTTCTCTAAAATGTTTCTGAAAACATCTGAAACTAAGGGAAAAACAGGGGTTTAGATAAGTGAGAGTGCAGTGCCTGATGTGTACTGCTATCAGGGGACAACGCTGACTGGAAAATACAGATAAACCACCCAGATAGTGAGTGAAAGAACTTTACTCTGATGCCCCAAAAACTTCAGAGGTGACTTTACAAATGTGAAAAAAAGGTTTTTTTTTCAGTTTTTTTTTTTAAAAGTAAAATTTTCATGACTTCCTCATTTGACTGAATGAACAGTCTTTGGTGCTTAGAACTTTAATACATACATTTCATTTTTTCACCTCCCCCTATTGACTTGACAAAATTTCTCGACTCTGTATCTTGGAATTTATACAGCACATGGTACAGTGGAGCCCTGATCCAAGTTTGGGGGCTCCTAGGTGCTAGGCACAATACAAATATTTATTATTATTAATAAATGTTTAGATTTAGGACCAGATTCTGATGCCCTAACTCTGCAAGAGTGGCAGTTGACTCCATGTGCAGTTCCATTTACTTCAATGGAACTGTCTTTGGAATTAGCCTTACTTACTTTGAATAGTATGTATCAGAATCTGGCCCTTAGTAATTATTACTGTATACGTACTTGACGTTTCCAAGAGGCAACAGTGTTGAGAAGATATCTGTGAGAAACAATGAAAGATTTAAATAGCAATATTGGGCAAATTCTCTTCATTAGTCAAGAGAGATTCCCAGTTCTGCCAACTCTCACAATTTTATCTTGAGTCTTGCAATCTTTGGTGCTTTTCTGATAAGCCCAGACTCTTGGAAGCATGTGAATGTGAGAATTTTGTTTTTAAAGTCAGTCTCATGGTGGTGGAGAAAAGCTAGAAAATGTGAACTTTAAAGGCTTAAACATCAGAAGACAAATCAAAGGCCCAAATAGTTGTAGTATTTTTTAAAATCTCCTGAGTTTGAAGCCAATCTAGTGATTTTGGGGGACCAGTGCATGATTTTTTTGAATGTTTGAGGTTGGGGAAAACTGAACTCTATTGGTTTCAGCAGAGCTGTTAGCAGAATTTGGCCCTTTTACCAGATCATACAAAAATTAGTTGTGCTTACCTGTGATATTGGAGTTCAGTTAAATATACAAAAGTTTTAACTTTTTGGGTGAATCCTGGGAGTTTTGCCATCAACTTCAGTGGAGCCAGGACTTCACCCTGCAGATTTCCATCCTAGGAGGCCATTCTCTCCAGCATTTCATGTACACGAGAGGGTATGAAACACTGAAGAGTGGAGCATTTCAGGCATGCCAATGTTAACAGAAGTGCATTGTTGGCTGGAGTGACTCCAGCGCAGTAGAATTCAGCCATTTGACTCTGTGCACAAACATTTTTTCTTTTTTTGATAAACATATTGTCACAGTTACTTGGCAACAAGTATTCTATTATGGCAACAGCAGTCTCTGGGTTCCCAGCCTGTGACTGTGCTAATGGAGGAAAATCATTAGCTTGGTGACAGCTTAGAACATTGCTGCCCTTACAGACAGGCATCAGTCATGAACAGAAGGAAGTGCCGGGGCAAGGGCTGCTAGAGTGATCACTGGTGTTTAGGTGTTTGAGCTTTTTACTCTTGAAGGAGGGAGACGAGATCTATGTTTAACTCCATCTGACCCATGACTTCCAACTCACTCAGCCTACTACCTGGGCTTTCTTAGGCTGTGTCTACACCACTGCCTATATTGGCAAAACTTATGTCGCTCAGGGGTATGAATATTTCACCCCCAAGCGACTTAAGTTACACCGACATAAGCGCTAGTGTGCACAGCGCTATGTCAGCAGGAGAGCTTCTCCCGCTCACATAGCCTATGCCGCCCATGCGGGGTGGTTTTTTTATGCCAATGGGAAAGCTCTGTCCCATCGCCATAGAGCGTCTAGTGAAGACATGCTGCAGAGGCACAGCTATACTGGAGTAGCTGGCTGCTGCAGTTATGTATGTGTAGACATGGCTTAAGTCACTTTTCTGAAGTTGTGCTGCTGGTGGGAGGCATGGTATGTTTGCCTCCCATGGGCCATAAGTCAGCAGAAGTTTTGCCGGTGAAAAGACTTTAGGATCTAGGCTCTATATCTTTGTATCTGCAACGAGAGAGTTGCTCTTAACCTAAGCCTTGTCACAGCATTGAGAGGAAGGATGGCCTTGTGGTATTTATTTATTTGGTATATGTAATCTGGTCAAGCCAAGCCACAGTGTTCAACAAGCCTTGTGGTTAAGGTTTTGGACTTGGATACGTGGGATCTGTTCCTGGCTCAATCAGACTCCCTATGTAAGCTTGGGCAAATCACTTAACCTCTCTGAGTGTCAGTTAGCCAGTTGTGAAGTGGGGATAACAATACTTTTTTTAGTCTATTTTGTCTATTTAGGTTGTAAGCACATCAGGGCAGGGGCTTCATACTTGGTTGGGTGACCTCTGGGCTCTGTCTACACTACAACTGGGAGTGAGCCTTCCAGCCCAGGTAGACAGACTCGCACTGGCATTGTGGATGTTGTGGCTACAGCGGAGACTCGGGCTTGGCACCTGAGCCAGACCCAGGGGGTTAGGTGGGCTTGTGAGTCCAAGCTGCTATCTAAGCTGCAACATCCATGCTGCTATTTCTACCATACTAGCTCAAGCCCCACTAGCACAAGTCTGTCTGCCTGTTCTGGGAAGCTCGCTCCCAGTTGTGGTGTAAACATACTCATAGCTGCTACTGTAATACTTCATTATATGTTACATGCTTGGATGTTGCAGTAGTGACATGTCTTCAGAACCATGAAAGCATGGGAGGTGGATGAAACCCCGTTCCGGGGAGGCTAGCCACCTGGCTCCGTCCCTTTCACCCAAGACCCCTCTCCGACGCCACCCCTTCCATCCCCCCTTGCCCACCAGAGCCACGCTTCACCACCGTGGCCAGAGGAGCCCCATCTGAACTACCTCAATCCTCGGGCTGGCCCAAGCACTGTCCAGAGCATCTGCCGGACCCCTGGGTTGGCCTGAGCACTGACCTGAGCACCCACCTGACCTCCAGGCCAGCTCAAGCACCAGTCCAAGCCACTCCAGGCTGTCGACTGGTCCGAGCTCTGAGCTCCAGGCCGCTGGCTGGAGCTGAGTCCTTACCAGCTTGCGGGGAGAGAGGAGTGAGGAAGGACTTGGATGACCTTATGGGGAGGGGCATGTAGGTGAGGAGGTACATGGTGGGTTGGGGAGGGTCTCGCAGGGGAGGGCAGATGAGGAGGGATGTGGTGGGCGGCAGGGATCTCTGAAGGGCGGGGGTGGAGTGGAGGAGAGGAGGGACTGACCATGCAGCTGCGGACAATGGGGGCGTAGGGCAAGGGGCCAGGGGGTCACCACGGAGGCAGGTCAGTGGCAGCTTAGCCTCCCTTGGCCTATTATACCCGCTGCCTATGAATGAAAGCTATTATGGGGGACAAGAGTGAAGTATCCTCATAGCTCACAGCCCTTGTCGGCTCTAAGGTTAGTGAAGAACATTCTGCATACATGTTGCAGGTCTCTCTATTCAAATATATCTGCACAGCTGTACAATTTTTCCAACAGGGCCTGTTTTCTCCTGACTGATGTCATACTCTTGCTTATATGTTTTTGGATCCAATATGATAATTGCAGACCTGCCTTTAATCCTTTTAGCCCACACCCTAATGGGGAAAGGTGAGCTTCTTGAAGGAATCCTTGAAGGACCTTGTTGGACTGAGTTCAGACGTGTGGTGGATACTCCGGCTCCAGAAGTGATTGTTCTAACAAAATTCGTACTCCCAAGAGCCATTTTATTTTATGATCTACTTGAGTCATAAATCTTGGCACTGAATGTCAACATTCAGTCTCTGTCTCACTCAGTCCCTCATTTTATGAGCTGTTCAGCTGCTGGGTTGTAATTCAAAAAACTCCCTTCACGTGAAACACTTTGCCAGTGCATTTTTCACATTTTCTCATCCCTGAAATTGCGTTAAAATTTTTCAGAGTAGCAGCCGTGTTAGTCTGTATCTGCAAAAAGAACAGGAGTACTTGTGGCACCTTAGAGACTAACAAATTTATTTCAGCATGAGCTTTCGTGAGCTGGTTAGACCCCTACTAATTTGCAGTACAGATTACAGAGAGCATTGTGAATGTCTTAATTCTGCAAATTAGTAGTTAAAGATGGTAACCCTAATAAAAACTCAGGATACTCAGGATAATGCAGCGCAAAATGTACTTTATTCACTCGCTGGATGCATGTACTTTAATTTGAATGATATATATGAGCTTTCCTACTAGTAAATGTTCTGTAATATATTTTGCCAAAGGAATGAAGTTTTGGTAATACGAGACCTCATGATACCACTTTGCTGTTTTACGTGTGCAAATTATGGGCTCTGTGAATTAGTGAGGTTCTGCAGTACTAAATTCCCACAAACCTAAATGTAATCCTGAAGGAAAAACCTGACTCCACAACGGTAAGGCATTTCTCAGCCAACAGTTACTTGTAGCACTGTTTTTCCAGCTCGCAAGCAAATTTATTTTGACTTTGGTGACAAGAGTTAATACTGGAACAATTTATGTTTCTTTTCCCTTAAGGAAATTTTTGTAGGCGTTTTGAAAATCTGCCCCCAACTGTGGGTGCTGAACGCTTGAAAATCTGGCCCATTGTGCATTAGTGTGTGAATATACCAGACACCCTGCTCCTTTCCCACCCCTACCTCCAGGCTAATCAGAAAGTGAACGGAATGTTGCTCATTTATAAGATGCTCTTGGTGCCAACCTGGTGCAGAATTGCAGTCCGAGATTGACAAGCCTTTTCGTATGGAACAATTAATATTGCCCAAACTAGTACTTTAACTACTGGGTGTGGTTTGTCCCAGAAACTCTGGCAGGGGAGAATAGTCTATTCATAGAATCATAGAAATTAGAGGTAGAAAAATCCTATTGGATAATCTTGTCCATCTCCCCAGGGCCAGTGTAGCGCTGTTGCCCTCTTGCATACACTCTAGTCTAGTGGTTTCCAAAACTCTCTGGTAGTCTGTGAGGGCCAGCTTGTCACCTGGTGAAGATGCTTCTCTTCACTCCCAGCTGCTGGATCACATTAAAGACAGCTGAACATGCATGAAATACTTTCCTAATACCACATTCCTGTGTTAGCAATTGCTGTCCTTGCAGGTACATTATGCAATTACAAATGGAAGAGGTGGTGCTTCATCTGATTGTGGATGGGAGGGAAGATGCCCACAAAAGAATCTTTCTATTAAGATGGGGCTTGATGTTATCAAACAGTGGGATAATCCCTGGTGTAGTTCTATTTATTACGATTTGTGTGCAATCTACTGTCCCCTTCCAACTATGTTACTTGCAAAACTAATGTGAGGTGTCTGGGAAAAGTAGTGCTTGAAGAAGACCTCTTTTTTGCATTATTCTATTTGATGCTGTAGCTTTGGTGACATTTAGTAAAAACCCTTTTCCTCCAAAGGAGGGGAGGGAGGAGAGGGTAAGCTCTCAGATCTCCATACCATTTGAGATCTGGTTTCAGTGGGTGCAGCTCATATGGAGGTCAATGGGAGTGGCACCCATTCACACCAGGGCTGAATTTGGTCCATCATTTCTACATTAGCTTCAAAAAGAACAGGAGTACTTGTGGCACCTTAGAGACTAACAAATTTATTTGAGCATAAGCTTTCATGGGCTACAGCCCACTTCATCGGATGCTTGCCCACGCAAGTATCCAATGAAGTGGGCTGTAGCCCACGAAAGCTTATGCTCAAATAAATTTGTTAGCCTCTAAGGTGCCCCAAGTACTCCTGTTCTTTTTGCGGATACAGACTAACACAGCTGCTACTCTGAAACCTGACATTAGCTTCAGTCGCCTCTTGCTTGTAAACCCTTTTGCAAAGAAGCAGCCTGTTCCATGTGCTGTATTTTCTATACCTTTCTTGGAAATCTCTGGGTTTTATTTATATGTTACTTTATTTTGCAATGCAACCATTCCAGCTATGTACGGGTCTGTCCAATTCACATCTTCAAGAGACACTGTCAAAGCTGTTAGGTCTAAAATTAGACCTGCTGGCCGTGTGTCTTGGGGTGCTGGTAAATGTGTGCATGTCTCGCTGTAGCTCCTCTCTCTCGGCCTTTCTGCTCCATTCTCTAGAGCACTGCAGGCAGACTAGTGAGATACCCAGAGAGCAGGATTCCCCTGTGCACTCAAGTGTACAGAGCTTTGCACAGGGATGGACTGATGTATTTGTAACTGCAGCACAAGTCAGCATGCTACATTTTCTATTTCAGGTTCAGTCAAGAAATTAGTTTAAATTAACTGCTACCATGTTGCAGCTCTTGCTTTAAGGAACAAATAGATTAGTCAGTGTTTGGGGTGACAGGGGAAGGGATAGAGAAGGGATTCTCAAAGTGGGGGTCGGGACCCCTCAGGGGGTCGCGAGGTTGTTACATGAGGGGTCGCGAGCTGTCAGTCTCCACCCGAAACCACGATTTGCCTCCAGCATTTATAATGGTGTTAAATATATAAAAAAGGATATTCTAAATTTATATAAGAGGGGTCACACTCAGCTGCTTGCTACGTGAAAGGGGTCACCAGTACAAAAGTTTGAGAACCACTGGAATAGGGAGTTAAAATGACACCCCAGTTTTATTTTGGTTCTGTTGTCCTTGATGATGTCCTTTAAAAAAAACACAACAAAACCCAAGCAAACAGTGGTGTATATGCATCAGTATAATATCATTCATTATAACCTTACAAAGGGCTTTTAAAATCAGTGGCTTAGTAGTGAAAATAAACTCCCTAAACATTCAGATTCTAGTGCTTTTATGTAGGAGAGGACCCACAGCATCTCTTGTAATGACTCCAGTAGGTCAGTTTACATTCCCATTCAGTCCTTGTGCTGCTTGGTAAGCTGCTGTATGTTGTTTTTCCAGTTGTAAGGGTTTTCACTGTGTTGACAGTCTAGTTTATCAGTACTGAGCACTGAGTAGTTTATCAGTAGGATGGTCCAGTGGTTGGAGTGCTTGGGAGCCGCTGGTTCAATTCCCTGGTCTACCATAGCCTTCCTGTGTGACCTTGGGCAAGTCAGGTAGCCATCTGTAAAATGGGGATAAGAATACGTCCCTACTTCACAGGGGTGTTGTGAGGATAAATACATTAAAGATTATGAGGTGCTCAGATACTACGGTTCCGGGGGTCATAAAAATACGTAGATAGATGGCACTAGTATATTGCTTTGCCATCTTCCTAACTGCTGATAACCAGACCCCTGAGGCCCTGCCCCATCCCACCTCTTTTGCCAAGGTCCTGCCCCTGTCCCTGAGGCCCTGCCCATGCTCTGCCTCTTCCCTCAAGGCCCCGTCACTTGCTCCTCTCCCTCCCACCCTCGTCGCTCGCTGAATCGTCTCAAGGAGCCTGCTTGCCTGCATGTAGGAAGCGGCCCTGGCTGAGCTGGGGCTGGCGCAGGTTAATGCCTCCCCCCACCCTGCAGGAACTGGACTTTTGGTTCAGGTGCCATTTATGGTTGCCAGGTCCCCTTTTCGACCAAACTTTGTGGTCAAAAACCGGGCATCTGGCAACCCTAAATAGCACCTGGACGTGGAAGCCAAAAACGGGACTGTCTTGGTGAAAAACAGATAAGTGGCAATCCTACTAGTATCTTGAGTATTATAGACTCTTTTTGAAAGGAAAAAAAAGAGTTTGAAAGGAGTAAAAGTAATAAATCTACTTGACCTGGTACCTTTTATTAATCATTTTAATTAAAAGTAGTTATCAAGAGCACAAGCCCTTGCTCTTCCTTGTATACAAACTGAAAATAAACCAGAATTTCTAGTTCAGGGGGATTATGAAGAAAATCAGCAAAGCAAGTCAAGGGTTGCTATAATTTTTAATCCATTAAGAACTGTCTGTCTTCATTCCTTCTTCAGTCAAGTCTGTATTAATATGTTTGAAAGCTTGAATCAGGGCCGCCCAGAGAGAGGGGCAAGTGGGGCAATTTGCTCCAGGCCCCGGGCTCCGCAGGGGCCCCCAAGAGAATGGCTGAGGCTCCCGCCCCCGCCCCAGCCCAACCTCATCTCCACCCTTCTCCCGGAGCCTCAGCGCATCCAGGAGTGTCCCAGAACAGCTGCAGCGTGGCTCCAGCGGGACCCCTGAGCCTCTCCCCGCTCAGAGCTGCGTGGTGAAGGGGTGGAGGTGCGAGCTCCAGGCTGAGCAGAGGGGCTCAGGGGCCCCGCCAGAGCCACACTGCCTCTGTCGAGGGAAGCTCCTGGATGCGCTGAGGCTCCAGATGAGGGGGGAGCCGGGGGTAAGGGGCCAGGGCCGGGGGGGTTGGATAAGGAGCAGAGAGTCCCGGGGGTAGAGGTTGGGGGAGGAGGTCAGGGGACAGGGAATGGGGGGATTGGATGG
>NC_133772.1:129308352-129350729 GCF_003597395.2 Chelonoidis abingdonii | reverse complement strand
ATTTTTTTTCAGCAGAATTTTTTTATTGTTTCTTTATACAATCAAACACAGCAAGCAGCAAATATTTGGCCACACACTTCTGAAACCCCAAACCATATTCAGGTTTTGGCAGACTAATTTCAGCTTTTCAATTAAAAAAACCACAACAAATTTTGAAGGAAAACAGACATTGTCCGTGATTTTTTTTCTGCTTTTTGAAAACCCCTAGTTTTCGATCTAGAAAATGTTTTGATGGAAAATATTTGTCCAACCCTTTTAATGAGCTTTAGTGCCTTTCAGCACTAGCTGATGCTGAGAACCAGTGATACCTTGTAAAAAAGTTTTCTCAAAACTGGGTTTGTGCCAAGATGCGGAAGGTTTATTTTTCCCAGGGCCACCTATGGAGGGGGAGGGAGGGAGCAAGTTGGGCAATTTGCGCCGGGCCCCACAGGGACCCCACGAGCATATAGTATTGTATAGCACTGCAATTTTTTTTATGGAAGGGGCCCCCGAATTGCTTTGCCTCAGGCCCCCTGAATCCTCTGGGCGGCCCTGCCTTGAATTCCCGATGAGCCACTTGACACTGGTATAGCGTGGCAATGACCCAATTGAGAATTGCAGGGGTTTTAAATTTCTTGTTCATATAGACATGTTGCATGTTTATGTCTGCTGTTTTTCTGCTGACTTGAAACTAAGTTTTGACCTAACCAGAATCTATGTAACAGCACTGGCTGAAATTAGAAAGGATTCTAGGATTGCTGCATCTGGAACCAGGAGGCACTCTGGTCTGTTACCTTCATCTTGGGCACCCCAGTCTCTGCGTGGGATTGTGTTTGTCTTTAGAGACCCTTTACCTCGCTGCACACATATAGTTCATTTTACAGTAACGGGACTTAGTGTTCATGTTGAGAGGAGGCTACCAGCAGCCACATTCATCCCTGAAGTAACTGCATTGACTTCATTGGGGTTAAACCAGGGATGATTTTCTCCCTGAGTCCTTACCTGTATAAATTAATTCAGATGGAAACTACTTTTAATTATAATCAGTTTTACTGCCATAATTGAGGAACGCCATAATATCCAAATATGTGTGATTTGCTGTATTGGTTTGCATGCATGTGCAGTGTATATACTCTTTGTGAGTATGAGTTACAAGGCACACTGGCCATTTATTAGATAAGATAAACCTTGACTTTGTGGTATATACTGTAAATGCCACAGAAAGCTTCATAAAAACATTGTTGACCTGACCTGACAAGGTTTACAGCGTGCAATTAATCCCTGATTATGTCTGAGATCTCACACTCTTATTTTACAATGCACTGGAATGAGGAATTAAATAATCTGCAGGTGAAACAGTACTTGTATACGGTGAATGAAAACTATACCAAAGGGCACAATCATGGAGGCGTTAAAACCACTAGCAGTATCAGCTGCTTGTGACCTTTAAAACAATATAATTGAATCTAGTGCTCATACAAAAGATGGTTATAATAGCTCTATTTTGAGTCAGTCCCAGTGCAGATACGCACTATGCAAACTTCTTTTTGCAGCTCTGCCCATCCATCTTGGTTCTGACCAACATTTTCTGACCAGCATTGCCAGATGTAGGTCATTCGTGAATGGGAAGAGAATTATGTTCAACATGCTAGGTTTTTGTGGTGTTTGTGAATGAGAAGTGAAATGCCAGTTAAGCTTGTGATCCAAGTAAGATTCAAATGGGATGGGACAGGCTAACAGCATAACCTCCTTCTCCTTGAGTATGACTAGAGCTTATTTCATTTAGACATGATAGTCGTGTGCTTGAGGCAAATGGCCAGGGGACAGTAGATCAGGACACCATTTCTCGGTCTTCCACAGAGTTCTTTTGTGATATATAGGCCTTGCGCCATAAGTTTTCCCAGTTGTAAAATAGGGATGATGCTACTTACCTGGCGCTGTGGGGACTTGTGAGACTAAAGTCCCTGATATCTGTTTTATACACTTACAGCTACTGAGGTGGTGCCATACAATGGAAGTACAAAATTTTAGTATTTAAGTTAATCAGGAAAGTATATGTATGGAACCAGTTGGAACCAAAGCAAAAATTTGATCATACCCGTGTTACCTGAAATTTAACCATTTCAGCTTTTGCTAGTGATTGGTGTAAGAAACTTTTTATTTCTGCCAAGGAAGTCTGGGGTCAAGGCATCCTGCCAGAACTCTAAAGGTGTGTTTGAATAGCACAATTTCAAGTTTAGCAGGTCTAGCATGCAAGTGAGAGACTTATAACTTTTATCAGATTGTTTAGGAAACACGAGTGCTACAATGATACTATCAGGATGGTTAACCCTACTAAGTTAATAGATTTGTAACTGACCACTGCCATATGAATAACTATTTTAGCTGAGCTGCCAGTGTTTTTTCAAATATAATAATGTGTTGCACTTTTAATGCTGCTTACCCAAAGGTATTAAAGTACTTGGAAAAAAGGTGTGTAGATATTAGTTCCAATTTACAGAGGAGGCACTAGGTCATGCAGATAGTGAATGGCGAGCTTGTAAAGAGAACACAGAACTCCTCCTGACTCTCAGACCCCTGCACTATCCACTAGACAACATTATACCCATGCAGCATTCCATATGTAAGGGGAGCCTGGAATGCTCTATCTTTTCTGTGTCAGCATTTTTCACCTCAATACCCTCCGCCCCCTAATCCTGTAATGCCCCGGGCACATTTGCACATGCATGGGATAAAAAGAACGAGAAACTCTTTTATTTTGTGATCCGTGTTGATGCATTTTACCTGAGGATGCAATTGCCAAGGGGGTTGGAGGTGGTGTTGGAAAAGTTAATTTTTGCCAGCATAAGGCTTTCTGTACATTTATGGACACAAACCTGCTGTGCCATTGGGATGGTAGATTTACTCATCACTGCTTTTTTTGTTTTTAATGGCTTGTGAACCCAGAACCCTTGTCAAAGAGCTGCAGTGCCAGATCCTCCCTTTCAAAAGCTAACACTGGTTATGAGAACATCAGCATTTCTTTTTTTCCCACGGCAAGAACTTTGCTGCGAAGCAGTTTTTATTATTTAACTAATGATGACTAAGATGTGAAAACTCCACAGCAGATAGATTGCTGCCCAGTGAAATGCCCATTTGAGGGCTTGGGGTTTATTCTCTCCTACCTGTCAACACTAAGCATAGCCCTTCTTAAAATAATGTGTTCATAGGAGCCATAAAATACAGCACAATTTTCATCCATTTGGGGTTGAAACACTCTCCCCTCTTTTTTTTTTTTTTTTTGAAGTCATCCTGAAAATGAATAGATTGTTATAAAAAATCCCATTCTAGCATCTCTGCTAATAAAGGTGTGATTGGAGTCCAAATACATGATGATCAGAGGTAGCTTTAGGGTTGGGAGTTAGGGGAGGGTCAGCTGCAAGGTTCTTCTTAGAAATCCCATCACCTCTATCTCTCCTCTCCTCTTCCCATCCTGTGTGGTGGGGAGAGTTCTCGATGGCAAATCTTTTTTCTTGCTGTCAATGCTCTGGCTCGATTCAGCTAGTTTCTTCCCACGCCCTCCACCGTCACCCATGCATGGTGGTTGGGAGGAAAAAAGACATGGGGTTAAATTCATCCCTACGCTGATGCTGAGTCTGGTGCACCATCAAAGGAGAAGTGACTTGTGCCATAGGAGAGGAGACTGGTTTGGCTCCTGACACAAGTTAGGATATCGCTTGACGACTGCTGCTGGGGTCCCTGTGAACTTATGGCAGCCAGATGATAGCTGGGCTATTGGAAATCACCCCCCCACCCCACGTGTCCTCACACCCCTGTCCCATCCTGTGGTATCCCAGGCACCACCTTTCTGCACCAGGAGCTTCTGCGAGGGGATCACAAACCTGGCAGCAGACCTGGCTATGCACCAGGTTGGGAGATCCCCTGTACTGGTTAAAGTATTTTGAAAGTAGCACGACCATGGTGTGTGGAGGTTTGCTACAGCTGGGTATTGTTTGTTAGCCAGCCAGTGCACACTGTGGAGTGAAGGAATGGAATCCTCAGCAGCAATCTGCAGTAGGCAACACAAGGATTTCAGTAACTCAGCCAGAGATTATGAGTCTTATCTGGCCCAACCTGTTCACTGTGGTCTTTAAGGGTGAGCTTCCCAGACAGAGAATCTAGAAGGAGTGCTGTGAAGCTCTTGATGTTATGCTCCGCCAGTTGGAATCCAAAACGAAATAAAGCAGGTCTCTTGCAAGCACTGTAGGCATTGAGTGGTCACTGAACACCACGTATTGGTAGAGCACAGAGACAGCCCTGCAGCATAAGTGGCCTTGGGTTGCATTTCTCCAGGAAGAGGATATTTTACCCTATGCATTTCGCTACCTAGGAGCTGTACTAAGTTATTAAAACTTCATTTTCCGCCATGCTTTGGAAAGTACAGTCCTGGCAGCCCATTTAATTTGAGACACATTTGTATATTCACGAAGCCTCTGAGGTGAGTCAGGACTCTCCTTTAACTGGAAGACCATTTATTTTTAAAGTGATTTTTCCCAGTGCACTCAGACTCTTTCTTCTCCATCGTATTTGGGGAGAGCGGCTGCCTTTTTCCAAAAGCAGTGATTAACTTGCATGCTCTGTACCAAAATGTTAGCTGTGACAGAGGGACAGATGTGAGCATCATGTGGCAAGTTAATGAATATCTATCACCTAATTTCCAGAAAGTTGGCATGTAATGAGACTGGTGCAGTGATTATTACCTCTGTAAATCATGACTTTAAGATGATGACAATCCCTTCTGCCCCAAGGATACAGGATTGCCAGACAATGATGTGCATTTAATTACTGTGTGTGAGAGGCAGAGTGCTTGGGAGCACACTATCTCCTCTAAATTACCTTCTGTACTGGTGATGTTGGAGGAGATTAGTACAGATTGGGGGTGGGGAGAAGAAAAAGCCCTTTACAAATAGCTGTGTCCTTTTATTCAGCAGGCCCATGGTAATGGTGGGAGCTGTTCATGTGGGAAAGCTGGTTTGGATTCCTGGATTGTTTTTTCTCCTTCTCACCACAGGGCCCAAGGCAGAGAATGGCCAACAATCTCCCTGAGAAAGGGTTGGTTTAGCATTGGTCAATGGCATTTGTGGATGGATCCCTCTTTGGTCCGAGGACAGGGCCGGTGCAAGGATGTTTCGCGCCCTAGGCGAAACTTCCACTTTGTGCCCCCCGCGCACCTGCCCTGAGGCGCCCCCCTGCCACAGCAGCTCCCCCCTCACCCTGAGGCACTCCCCCCACTCCAGCTCACCCCTGCCCTGCCTCCTCCCCGAGCACACTGTGGCTGCTTCCCTTCTCCCGCCTCCCAGGCTTGCGGCACCTAAGCTGATTGCCGCAGCAAGCCTGGGAGGCGGGAGAAGTGAAGTGGCCACGGCGTGCTCGGGGAGGAGGAGGGGGATGGGGTGAGCTGGGGCGGGGAGTTCCCCTGCGTGCCCCCCCTCCACTCGCTGCAGGCGGCCCTCCCCACGCTCCCCTGCCCCAGCTCCCTCCGCCTAAATGCCGGTAGTGACCGGGGCGGCCAAAGATCCGGCCGCTGAGGTTGCTGCTGAAGAAAATGATGCCCCCCAAATGCCAGCACCCTAGGCGATCACCTAGATCGCCTAAATAGTTGCACTGCCCTGTCAGAGGATGGTGTTTGCTAACAGGGTGTCATAAGTAGATAGGTAAGGGTTAATTTTCTTTTACCTGTAAGGGGTGGACAGGGGGGAATCAAGCACCTGACCAGAGGACCATTCAGAGAACTGGATTTTTTTTAAAAAGTCTGGGAGGGAAAGGAACTCGGGGGTCTTTTGTTTCTCCCGGCTATGGATTGAAACAGCTTTTCTGCTAACTCCAATCTTCTTTCTAATATTCTACTATCAAGTGTGAGTACAAAGGAAACCAAGCAATAGGCTGTTATGTGCTTTGGTTTGTATTTACATGGGTGTAATTGCTGGACTGGTTTAAATTGGCTATTTTTTGAATCAGACTGTGTATTCCTAATTCTTATAAGCAAGAGCCTGTAATTGACATCTTAATGCAGTGGGTTATATTTTTCTGTATTTTCTTTCTTTTTATATAAAGTTTCTTTTTAAAACCTGGTTGAGGTTTTTGGTTTTTCTCTGGTGAGGCTACAGGAAAGGGGGGTGGAAAATCTCTTTATGTTAGCTTTACTAGATTTGAATGCATCGCCTCAGGGGGAGGGTGATTTCCCTCTTTGTTTTGCCTTCAAGGAGTTAAGTACTGCATCGCCCAGGCTCACCCAGGGAGGGAAGCTGGGGAGCAGATAACGAGGAGACAAGGGGGAGGAGCTTGTTTTCCCGTTTGAGATAGGGAGACCCAGGGGTTCTGGGTCTTGGGGGTCCCCCAGGGAAAGGTTGGGGTGACTCGGGGTGACCAGGAGCCCTAAAATCCTGGTTGGTGGCAGCGAGATCAGAGCCAAGCTGGGTATAAGCTTGGGGAGAGTTTTATGTAAGCCCCCAAATTTTGGATGCTAAGGTCCAGATTTGGGACAGAGGCTTTATCACACAGGGGCCTCAGCCTTAAAGGCTAAAGCTGTAGCCCCATTTCCTCCCACTACTCTGTCAAGCCTGTGGTGGGAGGCCAATTCTTTCTCCTTTCTTCTCCCCTCCGCAGCAACAAAACTTTGTCCCCTCTCCAGTCCCACCGCCGACCCCTGTTGTCCATAACTGTCTCGTCGCTACCTGCGCTGTTGACAGAGATCTCCCAGTTCTGGGCCCTGTAGGTCTGTTAATTCTTCTGCTTAATATCAAACACAAACTGTGTTATGGTGGGAGCAGGTGGAGCCTGTGCAACCTGGGAGGCCTTCCTGGAAGTTTTCCTCCTCAAATTAGCATGCACGCAGTGTTCAGCTAGGGGAGCTTTTATGGCAGCTGTCACTCCAGGGAAAGAACTTTCTCCTTCAGCTCTGATGTACTGATTTCTGTGGTTATTTGAATGGACTCCCTGTTCAGATATTCTCAGGGAAGGGCTTGATTCTCTGAGGAGGAAGCAGAGGCATGTGGCGTCATTCTGAGTGTGATTCTTCTGACCTTCTAGAATGCCCATGTGCCCCAGACACTTCTCTTGCCCACAGGCTCTGTGCTAATACCCCCACGGAATTGTGCTTTGGGGGTGTTTCTAATGGTGATAGCACACTGGCAGCCTCCACCCTGACCCCTTTCTTAGAACACTGGCCTGGAGGTGGGTCAGTTGATTTAAAAGATCTTCCTTGTCAAGAGTTCTGACTATGATGGCCCTGTGCTGAGAGGTACCCACGTCCAGCTCACTAAGGGTGCCCTTGTCCCAGCCCTGAAACCTCTTCTCTTGGAGATGGCTTCTCCCTAGTTCTGGCCCTAATACTGCCGTGCTTGAAGGTGCTCAGACCGACCCTGCCCTTCTGTACGCTCTCCAGAGCCTCTGCTTGGAGGCACCCAGACCTGTTCTTTTCATGGTTCTTTCCCCCAAACAGTGTCCCTATGTCTAGAAGCACCTGAACCTTCCTCCTCACTGTGCTGTTTCCAGCATCCTGAGGCAGTGTGGACTAGTGGGTAGAGCTCTGGACTGGGATTCAGAAGACCAGGGGACTATTCCTGGCTCTGACACTGACCTTCTAGGTGGCCTTGGGCAAGTCACATCGCCTCTCTGTGCCTCAGTTTCCCTCTCTGTAAAAGGGGTATTGATACGGCCTTCCTTGTTAAAGTGCTTTGAGATCTAGTGATAAAAAGCACCATACAAGACTGAGGTAGTGGTATTATTATTATTGTGTTTGGAGATTCTGCCCTGTGCTGTGAGTGCTCATGCATGGAATATACCCAGACCTCAAGTCTGAAGATGAAACCTTGAAACGTAGCCTTCCAGTGCACCAATCAAGTACCCAGCCTGCTTCTGTTTGCTCCTCTTCTGTAGGTAGGAGATCGGTAGAGGAGTGTGGGGATGGTGGAAAGCCAAAATAAGAAGAGTTTTCATCCCCAAAAGTGAACCTGACATGCAAATATGTAGCGCCTGGCTTGACAGAGCAGTGTCAGGGAGCAGCTGTTTCAGGGTCTTCCAAGGTTCAGAATTTCAGTTTGTAATTGATGTGTGGCCTACATGCCAAAATTAGTTGGCCCTGGGGCTTAGCTAACCCTCAAGTTATAGCCAAAATTTCACCCCATCAGTGGGGAGTCCAGCAGTGATCAGTGTAAGGACTTGTCCCACTACTGCTTGATGCAAACTATTCCGAGAAACATGCTTAATTTGAGCTTTCTTTTTTGAATCCTGCTGTGAGCCTCCTCTCTGAACAGAAAGTACAGATCTAGATATTACTGAATGTGCCACTTCCCTTGCAGCCTGCAGTTCATTCGTATAGTACCACATAATGAGATAAGGCGTATGGAAAATCTTATTATTGAGTATACAAGTGTGCCTGCATTGCTAGATGAGCATTGCATACAGTCTAACGAATGATTTAACTAAGCAGGTTCTGCAGAAAACGAATAATTATTCCATCCTTGTAAAGTTGGAACCGTGCTAGCTTTTTAACATGCGTTTCTTCAAGGTCCGGTGCCATTAAATTTGTAGTAGATGTGGCCAAACTGTGATCATACCAAGTATGCTGCTGGCACTCATCAAATAATTAGCAACAATCCGTCTTCAGTAATAATTAATAATTTGGCTTTACTATGAGCTCTCCACTTGAGAACTTAAACCAGTGTTCTTGTTTTGCAAAAGTCTGTGATGTAATAATTGCCAGGAAGTTAAATGTTTTCTGCCTGGAGGTAGTTCTGCGTGCTACCAATCCGCATGGGAGCTCAGTTTGAAACTTGGCTCAGTCCTCCTCCATGCTGTCAAGACAATGACAGTGTGTTCAGCCCCTGGGGTGGGGATGTAGGGAGCATGGTGTATCACTGCAGTCAGACTTAGCTCACCAGACAATGGAGAGCTCCACCCGACCACATGGGCCTCCTTCATCTGCCCACCCTATCTAATGTTGTCTTCTTGACTTGAACAACCAATTGCCTGCTACTTCCTCCTGTCGCTGGCGAATGGACCATTCTTCTCTCCATTGTTTTGTGGGGGACTGCCATGTAGGATGGATCGTCTGAGAGGAGGAGAGCATGGGTGAACTCAAAATCAGGCAGGCTTCAATGCAGATACCTTAATAAAAGACGAGACATTTCACCTTGCTCCATTTGCAACCAGCATGGTGAGGTGGATGATATTTGGCCATCATCTTATTCCACAAGTGTGTTTGCAAATGTGGCCCGTTGTGGCTTTCTGTTCCTTGCTTCAAGCTTCCTTTTGCTCAGGTAAGCAAAGACAGTCTGAGGGTCTTTGTGTAACACTAGAAAAAGAGTTGTCTTAACTCACTGGAAAGATGGTGTCTGTTAAATGAATGCTGATCCTGCTAACGGGTTCCTGTAAGTACTGTAAATTGGCCTTTGTTGGTCTAAGCCTGTATGAGACTGTATTGACCCTTTTTATCAATGGAAACATCATAATGCTCATGGAATTTGCTATTACATTAGTCTCCTGTCTCAAAGTGTGCCTTGCTATGGTATAATGCTCATCTGGAGTTAGGTAAGAGCAAGAAGCAAAACAGAGACTATAAAATATAGATCTGCAGCTGAGAGACTTATTATAACGTACCCCACTACACAGGGAAAACCAGTGTCCTGTCTAACTTTGCAGTTTAGAATGTAACCATGGGAAAACTGCCAAGGCTTGAAAATAAATTCTTGCTTTGTAAATCCTTTCATCTGACTGACATGAGAATGCAATTAAGTATTGCCCAGTTTTTTATTGTTCATTGATTAAATTTCTGTTGGTCAACACAAATAGTATTGTTTCGGCTGTGTTCATGGGATGGAAAATGGCAGTGGAGAGCTCTCCACAGAGAAAAGAAAGGACAACCTGCCATTTAAAACTGTTCTGAATGTGTGTATAGACAGGGGGAGGGGAGGGGTGGAGGCGGAAGTACAAATCACTCTGTACAAACGCTTGCCTGCTATTTCACTTCTCTTTAGTGTGAGTCTGATCCTGCTATAAAGTAGGGTTTCCTCAGTGAGGACCACAGGACCGGGCCCTATATTTTCTACAGCTTGAGCAAACACTGACAAAGCAGGCTATAACCCTGTGGAAGTATGGATGGGGAGGCACTGTGTGGGGTGGCCCAAGCATGTATAACTAGGATTAATGGGATGAAAGTAGGTGAAGGAGAAATGTAGTCAGGAAGCATTTTCTCAAGGTGAAAGCTATTAGACTGTGGAATAGGGATATGAAGGGAAGTGACTCGTGGTTATTTATCTGAGTCATTTAAAATGGGATGAGACTGAGCACTTGAGAACTATCCTGCGCTTGTAAAGAGATGGTCTATTGGTTCTTCTAGTGAGTCTAGGCTTTTTCCATCTTTAATTTCCATGATGTATCCATTGCCTCCATTCCTAAACCTGGGCGGGGGAAGTTCCAGAAGATTGGAAGAAAGCTAATATTGTGCCAATATTTAAAAAGGTAAGTGGGATGACCTGAGTCTTTATAGATCTGTCAGCCTGACATCGAACCTGGGCAAGATAGTGATATGGGACTCAATTGATAAAAAAATTACAGGAAGATAATAAATTAATGGAAAATAGATCCTGTCAAACTAACTTGATATCTCTTTTTGTTGAGGTTACAAGTTTGCTTGATAAAGGTAATAGTGTTGATGTGATATACTTAGACTTTAATCAATATTTTGATTAAAATACTGGAATGATATAAAATTAACATGGCGCACATTAAATGGATTAAAAGTTGGTTAACTGATAGGTCTCTAAATGCAACTGTAATCAGGGAATCATCATTAAGCAGGTGTGTTTATAGTGGGGTCCCACGGGGATTGGTTCTTGCCTCTATGCTATTTAACTTTTTACCAATGACCTGGAAGGAAACATAAAATCATCACTGGTAAAGTTGGCAGATTGCAAAAATTGGAGGTGTGGGAAATAATAAAAAGGACTATCACTGATACTGAGCGATCTGAATCATTTGGTAAGCTGGGTGCAGGCAAACAGTATGGGTTTTTCATGGCTAAATTTAAATGTATACATCTAGAAACAAAGAACGTAGGTTGCACTTACATAATGGGGGCTCTGGCCTGGGTAGCAGTGGTTCTGAACAGATTTGGGGGTCATGGTGGATCATTAGCTAAACACAAGCTCCCAGTGCGATGCTGTGACCAAAGAGCTAATGCAATCCTGGGATGCATATACAAGGGACTCTCGAGTAGGAGGAGAAGGGTTATTTTACCTCTGTATTTGGCACTGGTGTTGACCATAGGTGGAAAACTGGGTCCAGTTTTGGTTTCCAAAATTCAAAAAGTTGAGGATCAGGGCCGGCTCCAGGCACCAGCACAGCAAGCAGATGCTTGGGGCGGCCAACACAAAGCGGCGATGGCGGCTTTTTTTTTTCCCTGCCGTGTGGGGTGGCAAGAATGCTGGAGCCAGCCCTGTTGAGGATGGTGATAAATTGGAGACAGTTCAGAGAAGAGCCACAAGAATGATTAAAGGATTGGAAAACCTGCCTTATAGTAATAGACTGAAGGAGCTCAATCTATTTAGCTTAACAAAGAGAAGGTTCAGGGGTGATGTGATCACAGTCTGTAAGTATCTACCTGGGGAGCAAATATTTGGTAACGGGCTCTTCTGTCTAGCAGAGAAAGATGTGACCTGATCCAGTGGCTGGATACTGAAGCTAGACAAATGTAGAGTGGAAATAAGGTGTACGTTTTTAACAGAGTAATTAACCATTGGAACAACTTACCAAGGGTTATGGTGTAATTTCCATCACTGACACTTTTAAAATCAAGATTGGATGCTTTTCTAAAAAATATGCTCTACGAATAATTTTGGGGAAATTCTCTGGCCAGTGTTACACAGGAGATCAGACTAGATGTTCACAATGGTCCCTTCTGGCCTTAGAATCAATGAATAATTGGCTTTTCCTAACATGTGATTCCTACCTTCCATGCTGTGTGCACCATTCATCAGAGACTGGACACCAACCCCAGCTGCTACTCAACGACTCTCTTGGCTCCACTTTTCCTTTTGCCTGATGTGCAAAATGAACTTTTATTTTGGTGAAGTAAAAATTGTCTGTGGGCTTGGACCCCCTTTGGATCATGCTACACAATGGTCAGACAGAAGGTGTCTTAGCAAGGTGTGTGATTTGGGGGGTTTGGAGGGGATGTGCTCCATGAAACATTTCTCTCGGAGAAGAGAGGGTCCCTTTCTGTATTGCATACACTTTGTCCCTGGTTGAACCATGACACATGATGTGTATTCAGAACCCATGCTATTCTGGTGGCTAACACTTCAGTAAGACATTATGGCAGTGAAATCCTAAAATGTATTTCAGGCTCAGCAGTGCATGATGACACACCTTTCACAGCCAGAGCCCAGTTCTCCTGGCTTCTGCATCATACAGTCACTGCTGGGAACCCACATTTCCAAGTCACAAATGTGTGAAATCACCTCATTACCTACAGCAGTAGCTGTGAGCGGGCAGCTATTTTCAGATGCAAGCATGTACATGAAGCACTCCCTCCTCTCACCTACCTTGGTTGAAACCTAGTTCTGAGCACTCTGCAATTTTTGTCTCTTAAAGTTAATTGAAAACTTTCTTCCTGCTTCTCGTTTTCCTGCTTCTCGTTTTCCCCAGCCTGGAGTTAGTTTTCTATTTTAGTTTTAATCTCTGTGGAGTTTATACAGACTTCCAGCAAGTGGTTCAGGGAGTGGTCAGCCACCAGTCCAAAGGGCTTAAAGTGAAGATAATAAACCTGTTAATGCAGCTAAGTTCCCCTGTTGTTTATTTTCTGCTTCAATAGAATTTTTATTTCAAAATGTGCTTTCAGGGACGTCCGATAAGAAAAAGAGAATACAGCCCTTTAAAAACCATATGAAGTGTTCATTTAGTTTATAGACTCCAATAGTCTAGTCCCACCCCTCCTCCCCTGAATCATGGAAGGATTTTTATTTCTTTTTAATTCCTGATGGATGGGTGTCTGACCTGTCCTTGAATTATCCCCAGTCAAAGTGATTCCACAGCCTCTCCTGGCAGCATGTTCTTCTTCAATAACTTAAGGACTGGTCCTATGAAATACTGAGCACGCACATCTCCCATGGAGTTGTGAATTGTCAGCACCTTTGAGTAGGCACAGAGCCAGGAGTGGACCTGTAGAGACCTTCCTAAAGATCACAGACAAGCATGGAATGAGGAGTACAGTCCAGGTGATAGCAAAGCAGAGACACACCAGGGAGATTTAGCTACTGATTGACTGATCTTTGCTGAGCTACTTGCCTTATTTTTATTGAGATGAGGTTGTACTGTTGATTCATATTTAATCAATTATCAAATAACCCCTCCTCCTCTCCTGTTCTTCTCCATGGTATTGCCCCATTCTCACACATTGATTATTGCACTTTCCATTTGTCTTCCTATGTCTCATTTTGATTCTGCCCAGTTCTGTATCTCAATCTGATCCTCCAAAATATTTCTGATCCCCCTCAGCTGCTTGCTATTAGTAAATATTTTGTGTATGCTCCATTCCAGGCATCATCATCAATAATAATAATTAATTGATAATATATAGTTCATATAAATAGGGCTGTCAAGTGATTAACAATTAATCATGATTAATTGCACGATTTAAAAAATTAATAGCAATTAATCACACTGTTAAACAATAAGACTACCATTTATTTCAAAACTTTTTTGGATGTTTTCTACATTTTCAAATATATTGATTTCAATTACAACACAGAATGCAAAGTGTACAGTGCTCACTTTATATTTTTTATTACAAATATTTGCACTGTAAAAAACAAAAGAAATAGTATATTTCAATTCACCTAATACAAGTACTGTGGTGCAATCTCTTTATCATGTAAATTGAACTTACAAATGTCGAATTATGTACAAAAAATAACTGCATTCAAAAATAAAACAATGTAAAACATTAGAACCTACAAGTCCACTCAGTCCTGCTTCAGCCAATTACTCAGACAAACAAATTTGGTTACAATTTGCAGGAGATAGTGCTGCCCGCTTCTTGTTTACAATGTCACAGGAAAGTGAGAACAGGCGTTCGCATGGCACTGTTGTAGCCAGTATTGCAAGATATTTATGTGCCAGATGCACTAAAGATTCATATGTCCCTTCATGCTTCAACCACTATTCCAGAATATATACGTCCATTCTGATGATGGGTTCTGCTTGATAACGATCTAAAGCAGAGTGGACTGACACATGTTCATTTTCATTGTCTGAGTCAGGTGCCACCAGCAGAAGGTTGATTTTCTCTTTTGGTGATATGAGTTCTGCAGTTTCCGCATCAAAGTGTTGCTCTCTTAAGACATCTGAAAGCATTCTCCACGCCTTGTCTCTCTCAGATTTTGGAAGGCACTTCAGATTCTTAAACCTTGAGTCAAGTGCTGTAGCTATCCTTAGAAATCTCACATTGGTACCTTCTTTGCATTTTGTCAAATCTGCTGTGAAAGTGTTCTTAAAACAAATGTGTGCTGGATCATCATCCAAGACTGCTGTAACATGAAATATATGACAGAGTGTAGGTAAAACAGATCAGGAGACATACAATTCTCCCCAAAGGAGTTCAGTCACAAATTTAATTAACATGTTATTTTTTTAATGAGCATCATCAGCATGGAAGCAGGTCCTCTGCAATGGTAGCCAAAGCATCAAGGGGCATATGAATATACAGCATATCAGGAACGTAAATACCCTGCAAAGCTGACTAAATAAGTGGCACGTGAACACCTGTTCTCACTTTCAGGTGACGTAAATAAGAAACAGGCAGCATTATCTTCTGTAAATGTAAACAAACTTGTTTGTCTTAGCAATTGGATGAACAAGAAGTAGGACTGAGTGGACATGTAGGCTCTAAAGGTTTGCATTGTTTTGTTTTTGAGTGCAGTTATTTAAAAAAAAATCTACATTTGTAAGTTGCACTTTCACAATAAAGAATTGCACTACAGTACTTGTATGAGGTGAATTGAAAAATACTATTTCCTTTGTTTATCATTTTTACAGTGCAAATATTTGTAATAAAAATAACAATATAAAGCAAGCACAGTAGATGATGTATTCTGTGGTATAATAGAAATCAATATATTTGAAAATGTAGAAGAACATCCAAAATATTTAATCAATTTAATTTGGTAGTCTTTTGTTTAACAGTGCGATTAATCACAAATCATTTTTTTATCACAGTTAATTTTTTTGAGTTAATCGCGTGAGTTAACTGCGATTAATCGACAGCCCTAATAATAAACAGATTTATTCTATGTAGGTTCTTATACTGCACCCATCATTGTGGTATCTGAGCATCTGAGTTCTCTGCTGTGCCTGGTTTCAGGTCATGGCTGATTCTCTGGCTAGTTTTATAAGAGCTCCAGCCCTGCTGCAGTTTGGAGCAATCTTCATGCTGCTCTATGCTCCAGCACTTGTTAACTACCCCCAAGGAACCATCCAGCATTTCAGCATAGCTTGACCCTTTCCCCTTCCTAATTTTTATACTCTCAGTCCAGTGTTGCAGGTGGGGGGTCAGCATAGGAACTGGCTACACTGACTGTACCCCAAAGAGGGATACCTCCAATATCAGGGATGTGCAGACAGTTTCTGCTCCCTTTGCACTGCCTGAGCGGCATAAAGGGAGCAGATGGATGCCCATTATTGTTTTATGACAATGGAATTGTGTTGTATCCTGAGCGAACTCCTGCAGAGCCCTTCTTTATACCTGCTCGGCAGCTTGGCACTGAACTATCAATGACTAGGATGATTATTCCCAGGTAGGTAATTATATGGCTCGATGGTTTTCATATGCGCCTGTGTTTTTCATATCTGTATTGACTTCTGAAAGGTAGTTGAGAGAAACACAACTTTCTCCTGTGGTTACGCTGCCATTGGAATGCGTTTATCAGAAGAAAGTTAAATTTACTGGGCAAATGGAGTGAGCACATAATGTTTACCTAACGTCTGTTGTAGGGGTGGTGGTGCAGCTCAGCGTTCTCCTGAACTGAGTGAGGAAAGCAGTATCTGGGGAAAATCCTCAATTAAAAATAAACCAACCCTTTTCCACTTCAGTGCCTCTCCAACCCCACCCAGAGGAGCCTAGACTCTTCAATTCTTACTCTCCAGCTTTCCCCTTTTGCCCCGCACTTCACAGTGAGTTTGGGCTAGAAGCCAAATCAAATGTTTTT
The DNA here is from genome assembly GCF_003597395.2 of Chelonoidis abingdonii. Lineage (NCBI taxonomy): Eukaryota > Metazoa > Chordata > Testudines > Testudinidae > Chelonoidis > Chelonoidis abingdonii. The sequence continues at coordinate 129,334,506 of NC_133772.1, read as the reverse complement.
TCTGTTTCCTTACCTACCTTGGAGGGTTGTGAGTTATGAATAGAAATGGGTCTGAATTTAAACCACAGACTTCTGCGCTCTGGGACTGTTCAAAATCCAGAGCCCCATTTTGTGACCCAACTTAGCCTACTAAATAGGGCATGTTGTACCCTGTTTTGGGGTGCTGAGCTGTTGAAGCCCAAGAAGGATTGTGATGAGAGGGACCTGAACATCAGACCAGGCCAGTTGCTAAATACTCCAGAAGGGGTCATGTCCTGAATTGGAATGTGGCTGAATGCTGCAGCTGATTCGAGCCACTTGCATCTAGAGCAGTATCGCTTTGGTAATACTTCACCAGTGTAGGAGGGAGAAACCCCTTCTTGATCAGTGCAGAGTAGTATGGGGCTGGATTGTATTTCCCTATGGGACTCCAGTGTATCACTCGTGCAGCATAGCCAGACTCTATGTCTTTGGATCAGAGATCTCCCCTGAAGCCTTTCTCCGACAATAACACTGCTGAACGTAGCGCTCTCCTTGCTGGAGCAATGAACTTCGAAGGGTACATTCCTTTGAACAAAGCTCTTGGCAGGAACTTATGCTGCCACTAAACCAGGCTTCTCTCTAATCATCTTGGCCAACACTTCATTGTATTGTTAGTGGAGTTGTGAGACTTGCTTGAATCTTACACAGTAAGTAAATGCTGTGTATAATTGGACAATTACTCTCAACTCTGCCTAAATGAGCCAATGCCTTTTTTGAGGTTTTAACATCTCTGCTGTTGCACCTTTCAAGTATACGCCAAATTAATGGGAACAAACAGCTTGGAAAAGCCTGGAGGAATTACTTTACCTGCTTTCTGTTTATGTTCCCCCTGGTATAAGTATACCTGGAATGGTGCATTCAATTTAGGGCACCAGGCTGCAATAATGAGCCTGACAAACTGGAAGGAATTCAGGGAAGAGCAACAAAAATGATCAGGGGGCTGAGTGATGAGGAAAGATTGAAAGCGAAAGCTCTGCATTAACATGTCTAAGGGCTTGTCTACACTACAAAATTAAGTCAACATAATTTACATTGATGTACAGCCACCGCAGAAGTTAAGGGGTGGTTCACATCCACCCTATGCTCCTTCTGTTGGCGGTGCCACATCCTCACCAGGAGCACTTCCACTGACTGAAGTGGGGCATTGCAGGGACACTGAGAGCTGGAGCTCCCTCCCCTGGGGCTGACAGCCGAGTGTCAACCAAAAGTGGTGCTCAGAGCTGTCCCCCAGCCCCGGCACTGACCACCTGAGCTGTCAGTCGCATGGGGCTCACAGCTGGGGCCCTTCCCTCTCTGGTGATGACAGCCCGAGTGTCAATCAGGCGCAGGGCTCATAGCTGGGCCCCCCATCCCAGTGCTGACAGCTCAGTCTGTCAGGACCGGAAGGAGGGGACAGCTGTGATCCTCTCACCTGGCTGATAGCGCGGGCTGTCAGAGCAGGGGTGGGGGGTTCTAGCTGACAGCCAACAGGTGATGTAAGTAATGCAGTGTCTACATGGACACTGTGTCACCCTGACTACAGCAACCTAAGCGCTATGCCTCTTGCAGTGATGGAGTTATTAAGTCAATGTAGTGGGCAACTTACATCGGCGGGAGCACCATTGTAGTATAGACATATACACAGTTACGTCGACCTAACTCTGTGGTGTAGACCAGGCTTAAAAGAGGACAAAATGGGGACATTACTCTACAAATTGTTGAAGGGTGTTAACGCTCAGGAGAGAATGGAATTATTGATGGTGGGACAGTATGGAGGGGGCGCAACTGGAGGGATGAGATCAAATTAACAAAAGGAAACTTTAGGTTGATTATCAACAAAAGGAACATCCTGACCGTGAGGCGTATGGAGCTGGGCAATAGCCCCACTAGGGAAGTGTCCTGTGCCATTAAAACTAGAGTGGACATAACCATCACTGGATGTATGGAAGGGAATGATCCTGCATGGGCGGAGAGATGAGCTGGAAGACAGGTCTTTTGTCTCTCTCTAACCTCTAGGGATGAAGCCAAGCCATCCTGTGAGACTTTGGCCTTGATCTTTGAAAGTTCTGTCTGCTTTGTTTTGCTTTTTATCATTAACCCCCAAAATGATTTGTACCGTCCAGCTCTCTTTCTGCTGCTTCCTTTTTGCTGCCAGCTCTTCCAACCCAAGCCAATAACCTGCACTTTCACCATGCAAATATAACTGGCTATGTGTGGGATAAAAAACACTAAGTGCACAGAGGCTATGCTCTCCATTTAAAGAGCTGTAAACACTTGCTGGCCTCCAGATAAAGGGACTTTGATCTGACCCCTGCCATTTCTAACTGAGGCATCACTCTTGAATGAGTTTCTGTTTTAGGCTGAGTAGTATGCAGCAGACAAAGGAAAGGGGGGTGGGGGAGTATAGTTTACCCTGATCAGGAACAGACTCAGCTGAGTATCCTGAGTCAATAGAGCCTATTTTTCATTAACCCAATCATTAGTTTTACTTGCTACCAATTACGTTTTTCCTGCCCGTACAGAAAAGGGCATCATTTGCATGTATGAGATTTTTTAATAGGAGGCTCAGTGAGCACCAGGGCAGGGTATTTAAGTACTGGAAATTAAATTTGAATTTCTCTCTTGAGTTGATGGAAGAGGATTTTTGAGTTTTAATTACCTTGCAACTTGGATTCACGACTGTGAAAGACCACACTGGGGGGAAGCTGCTTTCCTTTGTGTTGAGCAGTAAATTATGCAGTCTTCACCCCAGCTTGCAGAGACTATTGTCCAGAAGAATCTTCTCAAACAGAGTAGGGAGAAGCGTTATAATCAGGAATATGTTTTCAGTGCCTGGAAAAGTTATCACTTGGACTTCTAAAAAGAAAGACCAGAACTATGGCAAAGATCCTAGGTTTTCTGTATTTTTAATTTTCAAATGTTTGTGGTCCATTTTGTTTTAACAAAATGCGTCACATGATCAAAAAATCTGTTTCTGTTTACAAAGGTTGTCAGTGAAACAATTTTATTAACCCAAGAAATTCTGTACATCCTGTCCCAGTTGCTGGCTCTGAAATGGTCCATCAGTTTGTAAACAGAATCCCTTTGAAGAATCAGATCAAATTAACAGTGGAAACTTCTGCCCATTATTATGAACAGTGCTAATATTTTAATTAGGAACATGTGAAATTGGTAGTGTTGCGGGGTGTCATGTAAACATTTTCTTCTGGTTCAGTTTGTGGGTGTGAACCCACCTAAAATCTCAAAGGAAAGTTCACATGAAACTATTACTGAGGTTTGCTTCAAACCCAAATATTTTGCACAATTTTGATACTAAAACCATTAGTGGGCAAAAATCGCCATAAAAATTTGATGAACTTCAGCAAACCTTTCATTGAACATGATCCAAATTTTGTGTGGTTTCAAATCTTGTGAACATTTTGACTAGCTCTAATCCACATAAAGGGCTTCAGTGGGACCATGGAATAAGGTCCCAAGTCAGAGTTCCTCACTGCCTGTATTCCCTCTTAACACCTGCTGAAAGTAGTAAGAGGAACAACATATGTACTCCAAGAATGAAGACACGGGGGCAAGTTTTCTGTTACACTGGTTCAGTTCAGCTGACTTCAGGGGACTTGCAAGGTGTAGCTAAGAGAAAAGTCTGGCACACAGAACACATTTAGGTCTCCCAATCTAACATGAATTTTGATTGAAGAAGATCAAGTAGCTCAGATGCCAGGGGTGCATGGATACCGGTGCTATCACTGCTGTTGAAGAGCAAGGACTAACAATAACCTGCTGAAGCACATTAACATCTGTGATTGGACTCTGCCTGGGGAAAGGTGGAAGAAAGTGACCAAGTTTGTACATTTATAAAGCTGACCTGACTCGAGTCTTAGCTCCTACAATGTGGATCCTGGACAGAAAGCACTAAAATGCCTGCTCATCTGGAATATTAGTCAGTCCAGGAAGAAATCACTGTTTATAGCCGTTAACTAGGACAGAATGGGAAGGGGTGGGGCACTGAATGGCAGCATGTGGGCTGTGGTGGCTCCAAGCTCATTCTTCTTGAGCAGAGGGAGGAAACACTCAGGGTCTGATCCTGCTCTCATTTAGGTCCATGTTAAAAATCTTAGGGGTTTCAGTGGTGTATGATCAGACACTCACTGTTTGCAGCTTCTTTATCGTTTTGGAATATTCTACAGCTAAGCAGAGGAGGTGGGAGGTGAAAGAGACAAGCTTTTGAGCTCCACAGAGCTCTTTTTCAGGTGTACAGAATCTAGGCTGTCATTGTAGATACGTATATGTACGCATCCATATAGTTTCTAGACCGTATGGTTGTGAAGATAACTTTAAAAATTGAATGGAGTATAATCAGTGCAGTGTGCTCTTCCTAAGTCCTAAGACAGCCTGAAATGAACACATAGGTAGGTGTGAACTTCCTTACTCAAAGGAATGGGGTGATAACTCTGAAACCTAATGCTGTTTATTTAAATATCTACATTATATACATGATTATTTTATTGGAAACATCCAACTAGTATGCTTATCCCACAATCCTACACTGTGTTCCATTTCTTTCCAGGTGCCCAAAGCCCCAACAATTCTTTATCTAACTGTCAGACCCTCCAGCTTCCTTCTGAAAAGTACAGTGCAGTTATACATTGTCAGTATAAAAATTTGTGATAGAATAAAATCCAAAGATAGTAGACATTTTGAAGTAACCTGAACCTTGTATCATAATCAGTTACACAGGGCTGCTGTATGCAGTGTATTGTTCAGTTTCATATTCAGTTCATTAAAAAGCTCAGTTTCTGTAATTTAAATGAAGCTGGTACAGGTCCTGCTGCATACACCAGGAAAATGCAGAATCCAGAGGCATTGGCATGGAATTTTAGATCCAACTTGACACAGGGCTACAAATGGAATGCACTTGCTGTGTGCATGTACAAGGAATACATCCTTTAGTAGCTGGCCCACATGGAGGATAAGAGGCTAGTAGTACTAGCCCAGAGAGTGCTCCTTTAGCTCAAGAGGAAGAGGTCTATATTTTCTGAGTTGAAGGATCAGGTCTCTAGTCCTGGATTCCCAGAGGAGTGTGTCTTTTATCTAGTAATTGGATCTGTTGTCTGCAGCAGGTAGACTCAATACAAAGGGAATCCTATCTTTGTCTGGAATGATGGAGGCCATGACAAAAGAGGCTGGTAGTTTGGGTTGTTAAAGAGTGGAAAGTCTGTGGTGAGGGGAGAATGTGGGGAAATGGTGACTGGATTTACTTGGGTAAAAATGAGGAGAAAGTTTGTCCTTTTGTAGGATTTTTCCCTCTGGGAATCCAGTCGTGGCAATTTCTAGTGGCTGCAATGTACAGCCAGATGTGCTCACCAAGAGGGCACAAAGCCTGGCACTCTCCTCTTCCTGAAGCATTCACTCTGTATCCAGTGTTTTGACCTGTCTGTAGCCAGTGGAAAGCCACTAATCGGCTTCAGTTTTCTGCTGGGTCATGTGACTGTGTTACCAAGATTAAAGCAGCATGAGGAAGGAAAAGAGGCTTAAATAGCTGAGGGTGCCCAGCAGGTCATTTTAACCTTTTCCTCATCATTAAAGCTGCCGAATCCCATTAGTCTGTGAGTGACTTGCAGTGCTGCTCCTTGAATGCAAGCTGCTGACTGAACTTTCTGTTCACCTGTGTCCTTCCCTGTTGATGAAACTGCAGTCAGTAGAACATCTGGACCTTTGTATCATATTGTGAAATGAAGGGTCTCAGGCTCCTTGTTGTGTAATAAGTGTTAATCATGCCAATGAAAAGTAACATGACACATAAAGCTATTGAAAGCCGGGGATTTACTTTGGTGTATCTAAAATTAGATATCCGGAGAAGATATCTCTCAGGCAGGGCCGGTGCTTTCATTTAGGCGACTTAGGCAGTCGCCTAGGGTGCCAGCATTATGGGGAGGGCGGCATTTTGCTGGGGGGCAGCAGGCGGCTCCGGTGGAGCTCCCCCAGTCGTACCTGCGGAGGGTCTGCTGGTCCCACGGCTCCGGTGGACCTGCCGCAGGCATTTCTGCGGACGGCTCGCTGGTCCCGCGGCTCCGGTGGACCTGCCACAGGCATGCCTGCGGCAGCTCCACCGGAGCCGCGAGACCCGTGCGCGGGGCGGCGAAATGGCCCGGCACCTAGGGCGCCAGAAACCCTGGCACCGGTCCTGCTCTCAGGCTGTCTGACAGTAGATGAGCACTCTTCCATCTGTATGATAGCAGGGAGGTACAGGATAAGGACAATTATGTTGGTACCTAATTCATTGCTTCTATATTGATCAGTGAACTATTTCTTCACTCTGTGGTCAATTTGGAGATCCAGGAGATGCCTGTACTGCTGAATGCAAGATCTGACTCAGGGGCAGAGCCCTGCAGGTAGGGATATGTTGAACTGGGAAGGAGCAGCTAACATGTCTGATCAAAGCCTCCAGTTTGCCACCTTTACTCATTTTCACTCTTCAGTCTTTTTCTTGTAGGTTTATAACAACATGGAATCCCAGCTATTCATGGGCAGCGCGTATAATAGGCCAGGGGGACTAGCCTCACCCACCACTTATGGAGCTTTTACAAAGTTTTAAATTCCTCTTTCATTCTCCCAGCTGTTGCATCATCTTATTTTCCTTATTCATATTAAACAGCAATCAACAATTTAACACACAGGAAACATGCGGAGTCTGAGCTCTGCAGGGAAAAAAATCTGCATGAACTTGGCCTGGACATTGCAAACTGTTAGGTGTTTCTAAGATAGCCTTGGTACTGACAGCCCAATCCAGTCTTCTGCAAATCTAGTTGACATGACAATAGTAATAATGATAATAAAATACAAAATCTTTCTGGGGTCTATACAACATTGTGTAGATATGGCAAACATTATGCCATTATGATGTGTGATTTTTATTTTGTGTTGACCTGCTGTTTATTAAAGTTCACTTTTTAGCACAAGTGGTAGAACAGCTCTTCAGTTGGCGTAAATCAGCATTGTTCCATTGAAGTTGATACCAGTTTACACAAACTTGGGCTCTAGGGTTGCCAGGTGTCTGGTTTTTGACTGGAACATCTGGTTGAAAAGGGAACTTGGTAGTGTCAGTCGGACTTGGGGGGAGGGAGGGAGAGCTGCAGCTGGAGCCATATTGAGCAGCTGCTGATGCCTGACAGAGAGAAGTGGGTGGCTTCCAGACTGGGATCCAAGTGCTAGGTTCTGCTGCCCGGGTATTTGGGGGGCCGCAGATCCTGTCCTTCCCTGCTTCTGCCCTGCACCGATTGCTCTGGCCCCTCGCTACAGGGACTGACCCCTCCCCACTCTGGCCCCTTGCCCCAGGGGCTGACCCCCACCATGTCCCACTGTGCCCTAATTGGGCAGCCTCCATGTCAGCTCCTCCCAACCTGGCTCTGCAGGCAGCAGGTGAGTCCCAAGAGAGTGAGTGACAGGGGTGGTGGAGAGAGAGCGAGGAAGAGAGAGGAGTGAGTAGAGGTGGGGCCTCAGGGGAAGAGGCGGGGCACAGGGGCAGAGCAAGGGTGTTCAGTTTTCAGCAATTAGAAAGTTGGCAACCCTAGGCTCTGGTCCCATATGTACTGGGAATTAATAGTACTTCTGTACTTTTATTTTAATCCATCCCTTGAGTTACAGATTATGTCGACTTCTCTTTTTGAAAATTCACTTGTTAAAAATGCCCAAGGCTGGGCCTCTTGAAAAATCATCCCCCTTTCTTCTCAGGACATCACCAGGCGTCAGGATTTAAATCCTAGTCCATAAGGCCAAACGTGAGGCCTTGGCTTATGATGAGTGCCTTCAAAGTCTTTCTGAAGTGTTAGATCTGTGTGGCTATGAAAAATATAGTGGGAAAGAAAATCATGTTCCTTCCCCATCATACCCTCTGGAATCCTGGAAGAACAATGGAGAGTCTGTTTTTCTGGTGCTTACTAGTCCATTCTCCCTTGTGGATAATAGCAGTCATTGGAAGTCCATTGTAAGCAGTTTCAGGCCCACCAGGGCATTTCTCCTATGGGTAGATAAGTATGTGGGAAGCAAAATACTCTCCCCTGCTTGTGTTCAGAGATATGGATACCAAGTGCATCTTGACAAAGAAAAATAGTATCCTGGAACAAATCTGTGTCAATATCAAGGTAAGCGACATCAAAAACTACTGTTAAGTAATATTAAGGATCTGTCTTAATGGTTTTATCCCCAGAGATTGCTTTGTGTCCTGGGTGTAGACTTCATGTCATGCCTAGTTGGATTAATACCTCCTAAATTGCAGCTTCTCTTGCCTTTCCCTTAATGGTTGAGCGTAACCTGTCGTAGAGATGATGTGGGGGGCAAATACAGGAGAAATTATGTGCATTATGTGGCTTTCAGGGAAACAGACCAGTGGCTGATTTCATATATTGGAAAACCTTTAAGTAACTCATACTGGATTCATCCCCTGGTAACTGCTTCATAACAAGCTTTGCTATACCTACTACCTGTCCACCTTGAGGAATATTAGTGGAACAGCCTGTCATTTGCTGATTACCTTAGGTAGCAAGAGCACTGTAAAAAAAAGATGCTGCTAAACCTCTCTTTCAGAAGAAGGAAAATGCAGCCTCAGGTTGATACGCTGCTGATGCTTTGGGGATGATGAGACAGTGACAGTGTCATTCCTCTGGACCAAGTGCGCTGCCCTAGTACTAGGAAAATAGATTACATTATGCTAAGTGCAGTAGCGCAATCTGGAAAATAACGGTTCACTCTGGTTATACATCACCATCAGCATTTAGTAAGATTTTATCAATAACTCTGCTCTTTTTTCCCCCTCCTTCAGTTCTCTTTATTTATCTTGGCCTATTAAATAGGATCAGTGGAGTAACTGAGTTATATATACTTTGTCACAAGTGATTTGCTTTGAATGGTAAAAAACGTTACCCTAGAAAGAGAATTTTAGGATTGTAATAAAGATCACCCTACCAAGAGAGAAAATTTAGAAGCTACTTTTTAAAGGGATGAGCCAGCATTCTCTTTGCTACATGATATTTTTTTCTCCTATCAGTCTCTTTCTAATGAAAGCCTGATAAGCTATCAGAAGCTCTTGAGCTCCTGTTGACAGTCATAGTGGGGAACATATTTTGCTATGCTTGAAGATGATGTCGTTTCTGGAAGCTACAGCAGTGAGGGTAAAAGCACAAGGGAGGCCTTAGACTCGTACAGATTGACTTGAGGCTGCTAAGCTTTTAGACAGGTCTAATGAACTGGAACAGAGGCAGGTATGTGCAGTCTTGTAAAACTTCAGAACTGGTATTTAGAGACTCACTTGGAAACATTAATTAAGTAGCTCCAGTAGTACATGCACTGTCCCGCTTAGGCAATCCTTTGTGGCAGAGGGAGCTTGTTTCCATGTATAACTGGCAGCTTGTTTGATATGTGATTTTCCTGAGATTCAAGACAAAATGATTGTCTGATCTTTTTTAAATTAAATTTTAAACATATGCAATAACTGAACTTTACATTAATCTCAATGTGCCTCAACATTGCCAGGCCTCACTCTAGGGGCCTACACTCCTGTTGGGGACCAGATTCTGGGTTGGCACAGGGGACCAGCTTGACATCCTCAAAGACTTGATGGTGGAGGTAGAAGTTGCAGGTCAGAGCTTTTTCACCCTTCTCCCAAAACATACAAGGTCTGACTTCCCTGCAGGGTTAACTTTACCTGAGTGTTGCCCCAACTCTCCTCCAATCCACACACAAAAGCTGCCCCACCTGAGAGTTTAGTGTTGCTTTCAACCCAGGCTGGCTGGCCCAGAGCTCAGGTGCCTCTTTCATTCAGGTTGGTAAGCTGCCCACTATACAGTGAGGACACAGGCTAAAACACCTGAATGTGATAGTCCTCCAATGCCCTCCCCAGCTTCCCACCATGTGCCCAGAAGGACAGCCAGTTCACTGGGAAAGAATTAGAGAGTGGCTCAGCTTCATGCAGCACAAAGAACCATGGGATATGCCTCCAGAAGTCCCAATGACACCAATGAGAATGCAGCAGCTCAGGTAGGGCATTACACTGTGGTTGCTAACACCTGGGCTAAGCGAACCTTTGTGCTGATCACCCAAATTAACTCTGTCATGAAGACATATCTACCTGTACCAGCACTGGATAATGCAAGGGAAGCTGGGGTTTTGGGCTGCATGAGGAAAGTGAAGATTACAGGTCTGCCTGATTTCTTCTCAGAGATTCATTTTCATAGTGAAATAAGAAATGAGGCTGGTTTGACCTGTTTTCTGGTTTCTCTGTGAAAGAATCACACCGCCTTGATAAATCAGCTTTGTCACAAGACAAATTGCTGGCCTGTAATTCAGCCTGCTTGTCATCTTCATCGTCCGTGTCAATAAATAAAACCAGTGGAGCTATGAAAGTCTGATATATTGTGCTGAGGAGTAGAAGTCTGATAACAAAACTACTGACAAGCAGCTCTAGTGCTGGCAAATTGTTTTATTTAGTACAGGTTGAGGGTCTTTGCATGATACCCAGTTTAATGGAAAGGTCAATATGCAATGGAATGGAAAGGAAGATGTCAGCATCATCTGTGCACAGGGAAGGAAAATAGGGCAGCAGACAGTAAACTGTGTCAGAACTTACACTCCTTTCTGTGTTCTCCTTTCCTATGGTTTGAGTTTGGCGGCCGTGCTGGTGAGGGGGAAGCTGTTTTTTGTGTGGGGCAAAATAGTCATTGCAGGACACTAAGGGAGGAAATGTTGACGCATCTTGCCATAATTAAGTCTCCTGTGCTTCACTGAGTAAAAGTGACTCATAGGGAGAGAACCCAATGGAGGGTAAATTTCCCCTTTCACCTCCCCAAACTGTGGAGCATCTACCAAGTGCAGACAGTGGAGGGGGTGCTTGGGAAAACCATGCAGTAGATTTGTAGCCTAATCTGCCACCTTCTATACAGCATAACAGTGGGGATCACATGTGGCCCTCTATTTGAAATATACATGGCACAGAAAGAATACAGTGGAAAAAACCTGCGTCATCCCATCTAGTCCATCTCTCTGCTCGTGCAAGATCATTTCCTGTAATACATTGCATAGAATTTAGTCCCAACTAGGTCTGCTTGCTCCGAGCCAAGTGTTGGGTCTTTCACCTCTTCCCTCAGGAAGCTGTATATCACAGCAGAGAAATCAGTCCAAACTCCCATAGAATATAACAAAAATCCCAACTAATTATTACCACTACGCAGTATCACTCTGTTTGTGTGATTATTTGTTATGGTTTTGCTAAATTAAACCATGTGTAGTTTAATGTATTCATACCATTTCAGCTCTCAGTTGATGTTCCACTGCTCTCTGTTCTCATAGATAGCTACATTAATATTTTCCTCTGTCTCCACGGCAAACTGATCTTATAAAGTGGATTGTATGGATTTTGATTAAATTCACTTAAGTAAAACATTCTAAAGATTTCTTATACAAATGGTGTTTGATATTAAACTTGTAGTTTGTGCTCCACATTCTCTCATATTTGAGAAATGACGTACAGGGAAATAAACTATGATTGTTACAACTGTCAAAATAAATGCATTCATCCTATTTACCCATCATCCAGCGTCCTCTGAAATCTCAAATGGGGAAATGAAATGCCTTAGCGTCTGCAAACATCTCTGTGTGTGACATTGTTCTGTGTTCCCGACACAGATTTATTTTATTGTAAAACAGTTTCTAATTTGTGTGTTTAAAAGCCTTCTTCAGCAGCAAGGCAATTCCCCACTCCTCTAAGGACATTTAGTTAAAACAAGGAAGAGTGATTTGTCTCTTCTTGATTTAGCTGTAATAAGTATTAAGTATTTTGTCTGTGTGGAGAGAAGTTATTCAGATAGATTATATCAAAGTTGAATTACACCCTAGTCCAGATGGAATATATATATATTTAAAGATCAGTAAATATTCATGAGGGTGGGTAATAACAGTAATGCTCCTTTATGACTTTGGAGAGTAATTCAGGTGCTGCTAGCAGAGATGATGATACCTACTACGTCAATTAGCATTTCAAAGACTCAATAAAGAAATTGGACTTATTTTACAGCTCTACAAACAATTTAGTTTGGGTGCTAGCACTGAGTAAATGAATCATGATTAGTTATAATCTTCACGTCCCTCCTCAGTTTTCATTAGCATTGTTTTTATTTCCTATTGTTCCCTGTGAATGGGCTGCATCCCTGTCCCTTCCTCGACAGAGTGCACAGACCCTGAATTAGTGTCCAAACTCACCCCTGTGGTGGCTTTGAGATTACTGGGAATTCAAAAAACAACAATGTAACATAGACTTGACTCTAAACTTTCTCTTTGAGCATGGCTGTCTGTCGGGTCTCCCTCTAGAACCCGTTTCCTAGCGCGCGCTCTCTCTCTCTGCAAAGCTGCTTCCACTTCCCATATATTCCCAGTGAAGCACCTGTCACAACAGCAGAATTTACTCAGCATTTTTATGCAGGATTCCAGTGCCTGCTGACAGAAGATTCATGCCATCCTGTTAGATGCCCCCCTTATGCCCTATTGCATTTACCCTTCTGATCACATACCCCTGTTTCTGCCCTCACCACACTGACAAACACTTCCACTCCACACCTCCTCCTTACTACATGCCTCCAATACTCAGTGACATGCTGTCAGTTATAAGTATAACCCAACCAGGGATGAACTCCCAGCAGGGCTCCCCAAAATGGTTTCTCTTTTAGCCAGTGATAATCCCCCTGCTTCAAGGTGCATGTGCTCAGAGAGTCAGGCAAATAGTGCAGGGACCCTGTCCATTTGTGTTCCCATTTTCAATAGCCAGGAATGGAAGCAACCCCCCAAGCAAGCCAGTTTGAATTATACTGCACTTGTCTGGAAAGGTTTATATCTTGCTCTTAAAAAAAATAAACTGAGCACAATGACTATATAGCACAGAGTGTGACATATGTAATATAAGGGTAATAGCACTTCCCTACCTCAGTGAGGTGTCATGCGAATGCTTTAGAGATTGTGAAGTGCTTTGAAACTACTGATGAAAAGAGCTGTGCAAGAGTGAGGTGTGGTTATAATAATGAAGGAGAGCAGGATGGGCGGATACCTGATCTGGGTCCTAAGGCAAACATTTCCTCACACAGCTGCTTAAGAACTCCAGGGATAGCTTCAAGGGCAAGGGCTAATTTAGCAATAGCCAGAGAGGAAGTGAGCCTCATTCTAGCTGGGAAACCCTCCCTAATGGCACACCCAAGTGCTTACCAGTCCTTATATCAGGAGTAGTTCATTATTTTTTTTTAATAAGGGCCAAATTTCTTGGTCAAGGTCCAGACTCCAGAGGAAAAATAAAAAAAAACCAATAATGATAATAAATAACAAAAAAGATTTCAGGGTCCATTCAAAAGCATCTGGCAGTCCAGATTTGTCTCACAGTGCACCAATTGACTACCTCTGCCTTATAGCATCATTGACCACACAAGACACTTTCCTTCCCAGCCCCTACAACTCCCTCTCATCCTCCTCAGCATACTATACATGTATGGAGCCTATTAATAGATCTGTGTGATTAAACTAAAAAACAAGGCACCAGATCCTCAGCTCTTGTAAATCATAGTAGGGCCATTGAAATCAGTGCCACTTCACACCGGCTGAGGATCTGACGCAAGCTGTGCTGTTTCTATGGTATGAAGTTTGCGGTTCTATAGAGCCACTAAAACAAATAATGTGCATTTGGACTGGGTGTTAGAGCATTCCTGAAATCTGAAGACACAGCTAATATGGAGATGCGGGGGATGGGGCAGATTTGTTTAATTTTTAACAATGATTCTGGCTGGGGGGGCTGATCCATTAACATTCCTGCTCAGTAGAGGGGTCTGCAATCCCTTCTTCAAATGAAGCTTTTGGGGCGGGGGAAGTGGTGGTGGAAAATTTACTGATACCAGGAAGGTCAGAGGCAGAAAAATTCTGGGAATGTGGTTCTTGATCTAAAAGAGGTTAAAAATCAGCATAGGTTTGGCTGCTTAATGCTTGAGTGACACTGCCTGCAGGTCTGAGAGTTATGGAGTCTTTTAAAATTGAAATCAGGATGTTAACTGCTCAGCTGGTACCCACCTAGAATAAAGAATGTTCACAAGATGTTGGTGATTAATCTCTGAGAGTGCAATGCAGAGGCTGACAGTACTGATGAGTGTTTCTCATGCTGTGCCAGAGATGCAATATTTACTGCTGGCAACAAAATAGCTGATTCTTTTTCTTGTTTGTTTTTTTACATTTAATTTGACTACGGTCATTTGACGTTCCCTTACAGAGGGCAGAATCTAAAGATCGGTTCGTTTATTGTATTGAACACAGACTCAACTTTCCAGAGTGTCATCTGATGAGAACTAGAGCCCTTGTAAATCTTAAAACTGAATTTTAAAGTTAGTAGCACCCACAGCTCCCATTGACTTCCACAGAGTTGCATGGCGCTGCTGAGTATGTATCTAGAAAGCACACATTGGCATGTGATAGGCATCATTTTAAAAAAGAAATAATACTCATAGGAAGATAGGGAAAGTATCTGTATTCAAAACCTGTACCTGCCATGGAACAAATCCATTTGATTGGAAGCCTAGTAATAAAACTCGTATATGGAGGACCCTCTGAGTAGGGTGACCAGATGACAAGAACAAAATATCAGGAGTTTCGGGACACATGGGGGAGGGCAGGACCCAAGCGCAATAAATAAATAAATAAATTAAATAAAACTCATCAGTGTACTCCTCCAGCTCAGAGCCAAAATATTGGGACAAGTGGCATCCTGACCATATATCCATCAGGATTCTGGACAACAACTGAATATCAGAACAGTCCCGATTTTGCTGGGACGTCTGGTCACCCTAGACCCTCTCCATCCAGGTGTATATATCCACAACTCTGTTTAAACATGGGTGTTGCTAGCTGGTTTCTAGCATAGTTTCTCTGGCCATGGAGTATTCAGTTCTTTGATCAAAAATCTGTTATAAGCTGTTTGGGACACAGACTGTCTTTTTCCTCTGTGTTTTGTACAGCACTTAGCACAAAGGGGTTTTGGCCCATGACCGGGGCTTCTAGGCATAATACAAATAATAAATAATTATGGGATAGTCAGTGGCTATAAGCCAGGATGACAGGGATGGTGTCCCTACCCTCAATGGATCACTTGATTGTTACCTGCTCTGTTCATTCTCTCTGAGGCACCTGGCATTAGCTCGGAAGACAGGATACTGGGACAGATGGATCTTTGGTCTGACTCAGTATGACTGTTCTTATGCTAGTCTGTCTAGAGAGGGCCGTCTCCCACAGAGTCCACCCTGCACAGGGAAACTAGGCAAAAACCCTGCTAAATACTATGGTTGTAGCTGAGACCTGCATCTGAGCCAGCTGTGCATATATCGAGCCTCTATAGTAGGGATTCTCAAACTGGGGGTCAGGACCCCTCAAGGGGTCACGAGATTACTATGTGGGGGGTTGTGAGCTGTCAGCCTCCACCCCAAACCCTGCTTTGCACTCAGCATTTAAAATGATGTTAAATGGTGCTTGCTATGTGAAAGGGGTCACCAGTACAAAAGTTTGAGAACTGCTGCTCTATAGCATTATATACTACCTCTCATCCTAGTAGCTTACAAATTTATCAAGAGGATGTACAAAATATGTCCAGTCTAGTGATATCTGATCTGCAGGCAGTCACAGGTAATCCTTTAGCCTCAAAGTGAGTTTTGCACTGCATCCTGCTTTTCCAAGCCACTCATTTCCCACAACTTCAGGTGTCTGAAACCTAGTGGAAACATTCAGGGTTGTATGTATATAGATCACATCCCTCACTGCTGAAACAGATTCACCTCTGGCACTAAATTTTTATTTAGCAGTGCACAGAAACTCTGAAGTCATGTATGGCAGAAAGTGAAGAATAACTTATCTAATCAGGGCTGCAGATTGAATTGAGGGAAGCAACACTGGAATTTGGCCAGGTGCTTCCTGATATTCTCAGGGCAAAATTTGTAAGTTTGTTTAATGATCATAAGATGTTACAACAAAACAGTGCCCCTAACCCTGTGGTGGGCCACAGATACACTACTAATTCAGACCTTGGTAGAGTACTTAAGCATGTGCTGAAGTGTCCCTGACTTTAGTGGAACTTTAACACTTGCTTAAGCTGTTTGCTTTGCTGAATTGAGGCCTCAGAGGAGAAGTTCCAACTATTGACCATGCAAATCACTTCCTACAGCAGCTCTTAGGGTATGTCTACACTGGAAACGTCAAAGTACTGCTGCAGGAACGCTCCTGTGGCAGCATTTGGAAGTGCTAGTGTGGTCACCCACGAGCACTGGGAGAGAGAGGTCTCCCGGCGCTTCTGGTAATCCACCTCCATGAGGGGATTAGCGCCGATCACATGGAGCCTGTCTACACAAGCAGTTTAAAGCGCTCAGCTGGCTGTGCTCAGAGGGGTGATTTTTCACCCCCCCCGAGCCAGCAAGTTAAAGCGCTATAAAATTTAAGTGTAGACAGGCCCTGTTCATTCCCAGCCAAGTTCAAACCTGGCCTGTTTAGTGTGTGAACTCTGACCGCTTTGCATCTCAAGGTGGTATTGCATGGATTCTAAGGCCATTTAACCTGTTCAGAGGACCCATGTGATTTGAAATTGCCTTTTCTTATCCTCTGTTATGGGGAATATTTGGATTTACTTGTTTCATACAAAACAGTGTTAAACAAAAGCAATACATGTCGTCCGGAGGAGTTTGTCCTGTAAGTAGATACAGTACAGGAATAAAATATGTCTTGTCTGAGTAGTTCTTACACTTCCTTTGTGTGCAATGTGGCACATGTCTCGCGTATTTCAGTTTTTCCCATGAACAGTCAAAGCACCTTAAGAGATTAGCTGTAGCTGCATGCTAGCAGATCTGCAAAACCCACATAAAGAGTAGTCTGGCAAGAATTCTGCAAGGTGCTGAGTGCCTCTGGTCAGGGCTGGCTCCAGGCACCAGCCTAGCAAGCAAGTGCTTGGGGCAGCCAACAGAGAGGGGCAGCACCTCCGGCTCTTCGGCAGCAATTCAGCGGCAGGTCCCTCCCTCCCTCTTGGAGTGAAGGGCCTGCTGCTGAATTCTGAAGCGGCAGCAGTAGAGCTGATCACGATCGTGGCTTTTTTTTTTTTCCTGCTTGGGGCGGCAAAACCCTGGAGCCAGCCCTGCCTCTGGTAGGTGCTGGACAACTTCAACATCATTGACGTCAGTGAGAGATGAGGCAGTTCAGCCTTGTATAGGAATAAGCCTTGGAAGATCATGGATGAAAATCTCCTACTAACTGCATCTTGCTAGACTACAGTGGGTCTGAGCCTGAGTGCTCAGTATCTCCAAAGCACAACAAAAATCAGTGTGGTTGCAGGGTATTCAGTTCTTCTCTTATTCATGCCCAGTGTGAACTATTATGGTTGAATAGTGGCTTTGCACCATTTCACAGTAAATATGAATACCTAGCTCTCATATAGTGCTTTTCCTATGTACATGTCAATACACTTTACAAAGGAGGTGTGTGACGGTCCATGCCCCTAGGGTCAAGGCCACGTGGACTATTGGCCACAGTCCATAAAGCAGCCCTTCAATGCAGAGCAGCGTGGTCTAGCAGCCGGAGTCTATAGTGCCACTCTCCAGTGCAGGGCAGCATGGCCTAGCGACTGGAGTCTATAGCACCACACTTTGGTGCCAGGCAGCATGGCCTAACAGCCAGAATGTATAGAGCTGCCCTTTGTTACAGGGCAATGGGGTCTAACAGCCAGAGTCCATAAAGCAGCCCTTTAGCACAGGGTAGCATGTCCTAGTGGCTAGAGTCTATAGCATTGGGGCACCCCTTATGGGGTGCAGCAGCCCCAGTAGGGGGTCCAGGCCCATCCAACTCCACCAGCCCCAACCCAGGGCCCTAACAGTGGCATAGCAGTTTGCCACTGACTCAGCAGGGGGTCCTACCAAAAACACACTGAGTTTCCCCAGGGTGGAGGTACCACTCCATCACCCTCCCTGGGTCACTTCCTATCAGAATCTGTGTTGGGGTTTCTCATGAGACATCAGGTCCTCTGTGTTCAGCAGGGCCAGTCATCTCTAGGGTTTCCTCCAGTCGCCAGGGTGCAGGCGGGCCGTGAATGGCTTCGGTTTCTAGCACAGTCGGCCATGGCCGTGGCCGTGGCTAACCCACCACAGGCACTTCCCAGGTAGGAGCTTCCCCGACAGCCTCCAGCCCAGAATGAGCTTGTCTCCCTCTCTTTATACTATCAGAGCACTTGGAGCATGCCCAGTCCTGCCAGGGGGTGGGACTTCCGCTGTCAATACCTGAGGCTTAACTCTGTCTGAGCTAGTGTGGGGTAAGTGGACCCTGTCACAAAGTGAGTATCATTATCCCCATTTCACAGATGGGGAAATTGAGACACAAGGAGATGAAGTGACTTGCCCAAGGTCACCCAGCAGGCCAGTGGCCATGCTGGGAATAAAACCTAGATCTCCTGTGTCCCAGTCCAGTGCTCTATCTTCTCCATTTTACAAAGTACTTTTGACACTCAGAACAGAGTTTGCTCAGGTTAGTCACTTGTTTAAGCTGCAAAACTTATCGCAGACAGATCATACACCCTGCTATTAAAATTGCAGACTAATTTGAAATGTTACAGATAGATTAATGTGTGCAAGAATGTCCTGCAAATAATTACACTGTGATGAAGCTGGTGCAACTATTTTGCCCACTCTTTAATTTCTCTCTGTGCAATTTACAATATATATTGCTTCAAAGGCTGTTCGAAAACAAAAAGCACCCATAGAGCTCTTTGGCACCAGGTCATCCTAACCCCTAGTGCTGTCTTACTGTAATGCTAAACTGTCTGTTAAACTCCCCAAATTGAACACTGCCGTGTTATGTGAGACTACTATACTGTGTTGCCCTACCGTTATCTTTGCTGAACTCCATGTGTTTTTAGAATAGCCTATCAGATCTCACTGGTAAAATTCTTTGGGTGTGTATGTTCATCCATGTGCGTACTTCAGGTTTTAGATGTTGCTGCATCCATCTCCTCCCCTTTGTTAATGCATTAGATTCTCCAGCTGTGACCCCTGAGCATGGTTCTTTAGCTCTTTTCTAAGCTTATCTTCCAGTGAGAAGACAAATGAGTCTAATGGTGAAACTATATTACTGATTTTAAAGACTGTGTCACAGGGAGATTAATATTATTTCTTTTTCTTCTTCTCTTTAAAGATTCATCTTCCAACTACATCAGGCAACTTGAAACAAAAGTCAAACTGTTGGAGGATGACAACAAACTCCTTTCTCAGGTAGGTTTTTCTGGTGATGTTAAAATACAATATGACTTTTATGTCCTGATTCTGCAACAGGATCCAAACAGACAGAATCTGGTTCCCCCATGATTTCAGTTGGGCCCTCTTGAAGTGCAAGAGTGCACCTGCACTGATGAAGTTGTGGGGTCGGGTCTTATTTTGTAAAATGACTTGCATACTAACTGGACCTCAAAATCATTTATAAAATTAAATTATAAACCACATCAGAGAGAGAGAGAGAGTAAAGAAAACAAGTCCAGACAAGGACAAGGTGCTCAACAGGTAGAGAGTGACAGGAAGGCTGCTCCCCATAGCAGGAGCTGGAGAGGAGAAGGCTCTTGCAGCAACAGATAGCATGGAGGAACACAAACGAGGTGTCATAGGGTAGCTGGCCCTCTGACCGGATAAAGGGGCCCAGCCTATCTCTGACAGGTTCCACAAGAGGGAATGAGGCAATTCAGGTTCACCTGGGACTAGTTAAGTCACTGAGTTACTGGGAAGCAGTTAATTAGGCAGGGAAACACCTGGTGTGATAAAAGTGAAGCTACACCCAGCATAGGGGAGCTTGGAGAACAGAAGCTCCTGGGGAGAGGAATGATTCCCAGAGCTCAGGAAGAGAAGGCTCCTAGAGGGATAGCTTCAGGGAGAGAAAACTAGTGAGAGAGGCACAGCAGCAAAAGAAAGCCAGGGAAAATGCTCCTGGGTGGGAGAGTTTCCAGAAGGAAGGGATTACGAATGATAAGTCTCAAACCAGCCTGGCTCTTATGAAGAGCTTCCCCAGGTAACAGCAGAAGTCCTAGATTAGAGGAACTATATGATGTCCTGAGAAGGGTCCTTGCCGTTTAGCCTCTGGGGGTGGGGGGTGGGGACTTTGATCCAGGAGGAGGGACCCTCCCCAGCTAGTGCCAAGAGGCCTCTGACTTGAGAAGAGGGTTCCAGTTTATGACTGCCTTGCTGGTAAGGGACCTTGTGTATAATTGGGTTGATGGACTAAGGCTGACTCAGCCCCCCCCCCCCCCCCCAGAGGTGCTGATGGGGAGGTCTACCCATGTGATCTGCTTTTGGGACTGAATAAACTAGACACCTCTGGAGGGGCACAGTTAAAAAACAAGCTTCAGTGGAGTTATTAAAGGCCTTATTTGGGGAAACTAAGGCAGAGATACAATGGCTGTATTGCACTGGGCTGTGAGGGGATGCTCTAGAGGTGTGGGCCCCCATTACAGCAGAATTACGTATGTGTCTATACAGAGGACCTCAGTGCATGCACTATCCTTGTTATAGGGTGTTGTCTTGACTACCCATTTGTGAGTAGGACAAGGATAATATTTGCAGGAGAGTTTACAGCAAAAAGGAGCAGCTTTGGCCATTGTTGTATGGATGTGGTTTGTAACATTTGTTTATGATCTTTGTGCTTATAAACAAACAAGCAGTAAGAGGTGGGTGACTGTTTTGCACACAGTGGGCTCCAGAAAAAGCATTTAAAGCTAAGACTGCTTGCTCTGCTTTCTGCTGCTAGGGGCTTCTAGCCACCAGCTGTTCTGTTCCTTCTTGCTTCTCGACTGCTCTGACATGTGTTTGCAGCGGGAAACACTCTGTTCTTCGAGTGATTGCTCATATCCATTCCAGTCAGGTGTGTGCGCGCCGCGTGCACGTTCGTCGGAGAAACTTTTACCTTAGCAACACTCGGCGGGTCGGCTGGGCGCCCCCTGGAGTGGCGCCGGATATATACCCCAGCCGACCCGGCCATCCTTCAGTTCCTTCTTACCGCCCGTGTCGGTCGTTGGAACAGTGGAGTGCAGCTTAGCTGACCTCCACCTTCCCTGGCTACTCGTAGTTCTTCTCATTGTTATTTCAATAGTTGTAGTTAATTGTGCTTACATATATATAGTTAGTTAGATTTAGTTATAGTTCATAGTTATAATTGTTAGTTAGTATTTGTTAGCGGGGTTCGGGGGGTAGCCCCTTCCCCGCACCCGGTGCCGGAGCTCATGCCTGGCTCACTGGGTTTCAAGCAATGCTCGGCCTGTCACAGGCCGATGCCAACAGGAGATCCCCACCACTCCTGTTTGAAGTGCCTCGAGGAATCACACTTATCTGCTAAGTGCTCAGTTTGCAAGGCTTTTAAGCCGAGAACTGAGAAGAAGCGGGACATCAGGTTAAAGCAGCTCCTCATGGAAGCGGCTCTGACACCTTCACCTTCGACACCGAGCACGAGCCAGTTGGTGAGCAAAGGCAGCCCTACAGCACCGGGCACCGCCGGTACGCCTAAGGACTCCCGGCACCGGCCGCCGCCAGCACCGAAATCGACTCCCCGCCGCTCCCTCTCCCCGAGGTCGAAGATGGTGAAGGCTCAGACGGCCCCGACGACACCCGCGTCACAGCCAGAGACTGCGCCTAGGTCGGACTGCCCGGCACCAATACCTGCCGTGGCACCGCCTAAACCGGCACTGTTGACTCCAGCCCTGCGAGGGCTGTTGAGTCTGGCGCCTGACAGCTCCCCGGCACCTGCCATGGTAGAGCTCACTTTGCCGCCTACTCCGGAGACATTTTCTGCGGCAAGAGACTTCATCGCCATTACCGATGCGGCACCGCCCCTACCCCTGGCACTGCCGGTGCGGGTACTACAATCCATGGGCAAGCTGACCCTGACCAGACCGCCGTCTGTCAGCGTAGTGGACCGGCACCGCTCAAGGTCACGATCCCGCAGACGCTCCAGGTCGAGACGTCGCTCCCACTCTCGACGCCACTCCCTGTCCTGGCACCGTTCCTCTCCACGGCACCGATCGGACTCACGGCACCGGTCAGTCTCTCGCTCCCCATCCCACTACTCACGGTACCGCTCCAGTTCCCGGCACCGACCCAGGCATCGCACCTCCCGGAGCAGATCACGCCGCAGAAACTCGAGATCCCAGTCGACCTCCCGGCACTGGTCCGGTCGCTGGTCCCGGTCTCGTTCTTGGTACCGCTCTGCGTACTGACACCGGTCCCCACGGTCGCGGGGTGTGAGATCCGTCGGGACTTCAGCTCCAGGCTTTTCTGCTCCTCCATGGCCGTCCAGACAGACGTCCGTATCCTCCCATGCAGAAAGCTGTTATGACCGGGACCGGGATACGGAGGTGCCTACGGGGGTTTTTCAGGACACACGTCCTCAGGACATAGGGCCTCAACAGTGGTCCTTCTGGACACCCTGGGCATACCATCAAGCCCAGGGTGCTCCCCTAGCCCAGACCCGCTCTGCTGCCTCAGAGCATCAGGCACCAGAGGCCACCATTTCCATTATTGGTTTTGGCCCCTGAGACCGAATTTGCCGTCTACCGCACCAGCCCCGCCTCCCACTGAGTCCGTCTGTTCTGTAGCAAAAGTAGGCGTGGGTTGGCGTCTGAAGTGAACTTGTCATGGGTATGCATGCCCACGAGCATATTGACCCTCTTATCCTTCAGGCTCTGAACCTGGATCAGTCTTTTCTGAGAACAACCCTTGGCATCACAGGTAAGTCCTGATGGTGCTGTAGTGAAGCTCGGACAGGTTAAGACTTGGACCAGAATATGCTTCATGGTGATGCAGAGGCCAAGTTCTGGGCTGCCAGTGCCGCGTCTAGGGCCTGGAGCGAGTCCTGGCCACTTTTTTGCCTCCTCCAGGAACGTGGTAAATTCCTGGCGTGAGTCGCATACAGTCGTGAATCTACCCACCTCCGCCCAGTGTTATAGTTATATCACCTCAGTAGAGCCGCTGGTTGGCCACTTTATCTGTTAGAGCTCCCGCTGAGTTACACTTGTACAACCAAGAGGTTCATCCGCCTAGCCTCTTTGGACTTTGGGCAGGCGCCTGCTGCCATGCCTCTCTTTCGTTTGACCCACTGACAACTAATGAGGAGGAGGGAGATGAACGTACAAAGCACGCATTACCCCCAGAGTACCATGACTTTCTCTCAACCCCTTTGCCGTGG
Source organism: Chelonoidis abingdonii (assembly GCF_003597395.2). Taxonomy (NCBI): domain Eukaryota; kingdom Metazoa; phylum Chordata; order Testudines; family Testudinidae; genus Chelonoidis; species Chelonoidis abingdonii. The sequence goes on along the minus strand of NC_133772.1, from coordinate 129,311,256 downwards.
TAGGAATGGGCTGGAGACTGCCAGAGGACCTGTCGCAGTGGCTGGATAGTCTTGTTAAAGGCAGTGCACTGGGTGGGGCTCCGCGGTCAGGGATTGCTCACTCGGGTCCTTGACTTCAGACCTGCCTCCACTGGGACGGTTGATTTGAGCAGCCACCCTGCGACGGATGTCCTGATGGCCCTGAGGTCTTATCGGCGGAGCCCTGATGCATGAGTCCCCGCACCGCCTCATCCTGGAGGAGGGAGGATGATACCACGGGAATAGAGGATCCTGGAGGCCTCTTGCGCCTGCGGGATTTCCTGCTCCCCACTGGCCTGGGGAGTCCGGAGGATGGTTGTGTGCTCTTCCACTCAAGCCGCCAGGGGCGGAAATAGGCGCGGGCTGGGTGGCCGTAGACGCCAATCCGGTCCTCAAGGGGGCCAAAACCACAGGCCCTCCTAAGGCACCACCACTGGGCCTAAGTCCAACTTTTGAAGGTGTGCCCGGGGACGGCGTACCAGTCTCAAGACAGGATCCTTTCCCCTCCTTTTTCACAGCTGTTCTCTCCTACTTCCTCCCGGCGTGGTCCCAACTGACTTCGGACCTTTGGGTTCTACGCACGGTGAAGCAAGGATACCACCTCCAATTTGCTTCATCCCTGCCCTCCCTGCCCCCATCCCGGTCCCTCTTCAGGACCCCCCTCTCACGAGCAAGTCCTCTTACAAAGAGGTACAGTCTCTCCTCGCCGCGGGAGCCATAGAGGGAGGTACCATTGACGAGAGGGGAAGGGCTTTTTACTCCCGCTATTTTCTGATTCTCAAGTCCAAGGGAGGCCTCAGACCTATCCTAGACCTGCGAGGACTCAACAAATGGATGCTCAAGTTGAAGTTCCGCACGGTCTCCCTGGGAACTATTATCCCGTCCTTGGATCCTGGAGACTGGTATGCCGCCCTCGACATGAAGGACGCGTACTTCCATATTGCCATCTTTCCACCACACAGGAAGTACCTTCACTTTTATGGTCAACCACCAGCACTTCCAATTCACAGTCCTTCCCTTCGGCCTCTCCACGGCCCCGAGGGTGTTCACGAAGTGCATGGCCATCGTCGCCGCCCACCTCCGCCGGCAGCAGATACATTTGTTCCTGTATCTAGACGACTGGCTCATCAAGGGGACCTCTCAGACTCAGGTCCGACAGCATGTCGGCATAATCACGGACCTATTCTCTCGGTTGGGCCTACTCCTCAACACCGAGAAATCCACCCTGGTCCCTACACAAAGGCTGGACTTCATAGGGGCAACCCTGGACTCCACTCAAGCCAGGGCCTACTTGCCTCAGCCCCGCTTCCAGACGATCGTCTCAATCATCCGGAGTCTGCAGGCCTCCCCAGTCACATCGGCTCACACCTGCCTCGGCCTGCTGGGACATATGGCCGCATGTACTTATGTGACCAAGTATGCCAGGCTCCACATGCGACCCTTTCAAACGTGGCTCCATTTGGTCTTCCGCCCGGGCAGGGACCCTATAGACATCCTGGCGACAGTTCCCCCGAGTCCCCTCCGCTCCCTCGATTGGTGGCTAACTCCATCCCTCGTATGCGCAGGGATGCCATTTCATCCACAGCCGCCTTCGCTGGCCTTAACGACGGATGCATCATCCCTCGGTTGGGGGGCCCATCTAGGTCATCTTCGTACCCAGGGCCTTTGGTCATCCCAGGAGCTGATGCTCCACATAAAAGTCCGGGAGTTGAGAGCAGTCCGCCTCGCGTGCCAGGTGTTCCAGCAACATCTTCACGGCCATTGTGTATCTGTGTTCACGGACAACACAATGGCCATGTACTTATATCAACAAACGGGGGCGACCCGCTTGTCTCCCCTGTGTCAAGAGGCCATTCGACTCTGGGACTTCTGTATAGCCCACTCGATAGACCTGGTAGCGTCCTTTCTCCCGGGGGTCTGGAACGCGCTAGTGGATCGGCTGAGCCGGTCTTTCCTCTGTCACGAATGGTCCATAAGGCCGGACGTCATCCATTCGATCTTCCAGAGGTGGGAATTTCTCCTCATAGATCTGTTCACCTCCCGCTCGAACAGGAAGTGTCAGGAGTTCTGCTCCTTTCAGGGTCTCTCTCCGGGGTCGATCACGGACGCATTCCTCCTGCCATGGAGGCACCGCCTGCTATACGCCTTCCCTCCGTTTCCTCTGGTGCACAAGGTCCTGTTGAAGCTTCGTAGGGACAAAGCGCATCTGATCCTGATTGCGCCTGTGTGGCCCAGACAGCACTGGTGCACCACCCTGCTAGATCTGTCCGTGGCCACTCTTGTTCCCCTCCCTCTCCTTCCAGACCTGATCACGCAAGACCACGGCAGTCTTCGCCACCCAGACCTGCGAGCCCTCCACCTCACGGCGTGGTTCCTGCATGGCTAAACACAGTGGAGTTCCGCTGTTCTGCTCCGGTACAGTATATTCTCCTCAGTAGCAGGAAGCCTTCCACCCGCTCTACGTATTTGGCAAAGTGGAAACGCTTCTCTAGCTGGTGCTCAGCACAGGACTTTACTCCCTCGGAGGCCTCGATTCCCACAGTCCTAGACTACCTCTGGTACCTTAAGGAGCAGGGCCTGGCGACATCCTCTCTGAAGGTTCACTTAGCGGCTGTATCCACTTTCCATCCAGGCGAGGGTGGTCACTCCGTGTTCTCCCACCCCTTGGTCTCTCGGTTCATTAAGGGCCTAGAGCGCCTCTATCCCCCTGTACGTCGCCTTGCCCCTACCTGGGATCTCAGTTGGGCCCTGAACAGACTAATGCACCCACCCTTTGAGCCGCTAGCGACTTGCTCGCTCCTGTACCTGTCGTGGAAGACAGTCTTCCTGGTGGCCATTACATCGGCCAGGCGGGTCTCCGAGCTGAGAGCGCTCACTGTGGACCCG